>NW_026293211.1:0-177808 GCF_026419915.1 Harpia harpyja | reverse complement strand
TCTCCTTTCCCTTTTAATACTTTTGCTCCCCTTTTAATGCTATTTTTTGTTTCTTTTACTATTTTTCTCCCCTTGGCTGGTGCTCCCCTTTCGTCCCTCGTGTTTAACGCTCTCCCCCACGACTACTCTCGCTTTAATCCTCCCTCCTCTTCCCGTTAATTATTTTCTCCTCGATTACTTTCTCCTCACCTTTAATTCTCCCGTTAGTGCTTTCGGTGCGCTCTGTAGTAATTTCTCTGCTCTTTGTAGTAGTTTGTGTTCTTTTTTTATTACTTTTTTTTTACCATTCGTTTTATTAATTTCTCTTTATTTTTTCACTTACTACTTTCTTTTTTCTTTTTCCTTCATGGCTTGCTTTTTTCTTCTTTATCGCTTTTCCTCTTCTCATTTTTTTATTACTTGTTCTTTTCCATTCCCTTTATTATTTTCTGCTCTATTCCCTTTATTGCTTCCTCTTCCCCTGACGGCTCGCTTTTTTCCTGTTCCCCCTGATTGCTCTTTTCACCTTCATTACTTCCTTTTCCATTCTTCCTTTACTATCTTTTTTTTATCTGCCCTTTTATTACTTCGTTTTGTGTTCCCCTTGTTACTTTCTCTTCTGTTTTCAGTTTATTATTTGTTCTTTTTTCCTTCATTATTTGCTTTTTTTCGTTCCTTCATTATTTGCTTTTTTTGTTCCTTCATTATTTGCTTTTTGCGTTCCTTTATTATTTGCTGTTTTTTCCTTTCTTTATTACTTGTTCTTTTTTCCTTCATTACTTGCTCTTTTCTTCTTTTATTAATTTTTCTTTTCTTTTCCCTTTATTAATTCTTGTTTTCTTTTTCCTTTATTTTCTCTTTTCTGTTCCCATCCTGCTTTCCCCAGTCGCCTTCAAAGCTTTCCCAGTCGCCTTCAAAGCTTTCCCAGTCGCCTTCAAGCTTTCCCAGTCGCCTTCAAAGCTTTCCCAGTCGCCTTCAAAGCTCCCCCCTGTAACGCTCCCCCCAATACTCCTCCTCTCCCTCTCTTAATACTTACTACTTTTCCTTTCCCCCCCCCCCTTTTTCCTTTGCTCTCCTCCCCCCCTTTTTCCTTTGCTCTCCTCCCCCCCTTTTTCCTTTGCTCTCCTCCCCCCCTTTTTCCTTTGCTCTCCTCCCCCCCTTTTTCCTTTGCTCTCCTCCCCCCCTTTTTCCTTTGCTCTCCTCCCCCCCTTTTTCCTTTGCTCTCCTCCCCCCCCTTTTTCCTTTCCTCTCCTCCCCCCCTTTTTCCTTTCCTCTCCTCCCCCCCCTTTTTCCTTTCCTCTCCTCCCCCCCCTTTTTTCCTTTCCTCTCCTCTCCTCCCCCCCCTTTTTCCTTTCCTTTCCTCTCCTCCCCCCCCTTTTTCCTTTCCTTTCCTCTCCTCCCCCCCCTTTTTCCTTTCCTTTCCTCTCCTCCCCCCCCCTTTTCCTTTCCTTTCCTCTCCTCCCCCCTTTTCCTTTCCTTTCCTCTCCTCCCCCCCCTTTTCCTTTCCTTTCCTCTCCTCCCCCCCCCTTTTCCTTTCTTTCCTCTCCTCCCCCCCCTTTTTCCTTTCCTCTCCTCCCCTCCCCCCCCTAATACTCCCCAATACTCACACTTTAATCCTCCTCCCTTAACTCTCCCGGTTTTTCCCTTCCACGCTCCCCCTCGACACTCCTCCCTCCTTCCTCCCCCACCCCCCCCTCCCAGTGCCTCCCAGTGCCTCCCAGTGCCTCCCAGTACCCCCCAGTACCCCCCAGTACTCTAACCGGTCCCCCCCCCAGGCCGCACCATGTACATCCTCCCCTTCAGCATGGGTCCCCTGGGCTCCCCCCTGGCCAAGGTGGGGCTCCAGCTCACCGACTCGCCCTACGTCGCCGCCTCCATGCGCATCATGACGCGCGTCGGGCCCCAAACCTTCCCCGCCCTCGCCCGCGACGACTTCGTTCGCTGCCTCCACTCCGTCGGCCGGCCCCTCCCTCTCCGCGGTAAGCCCCACCCTTCCCCACCCCCCCCAAAAAACCCCTCCCGCGCCCCTTTTTAACCCTTTTTTTTCCCCCTCTTTACCCAGAGCCCCTCGTTAGCCAGTGGCCCTGCGACCCCCCCCCCGCACGCTGGTGGCTCACCTCCCCGACCAGCGGCGCATCGTTTCCTTCGGCAGCGGGTACGGAGGGAATTCCCTCCTGGGAAAAAAGTGTTTCGCCCTTCGCATCGCTTCCCGCCTGGCTCGCGACGAGGGCTGGCTGGCCGAGCACATGCTGGTGATTTCGGGGGACCGCCCCCCTCGGGAAATTTGGGGGGCTGCCCTCTTTTTGGGGGGCCAATTGGGGTTTTTTTGGCGGCGGGTTGGGGGTTTTGGGTGCTGATTGGGTGTTTTTGGGGCGGGTTGGGGTTTTTCTGGGTGCGGGTTGGGGGTTTTTCTGGGTGCAGGTTGGGGGTCTTTTTGGGTGCGGGTTGGGGGTCTTTTTGGGGGCGGGTTGGGGTCTTTTTGGGGGCGGGTTGGGGGTTTTGGGGGCGGGTTGGGGGTTTTGGGGGCGGGTTGGGGTCTTTTTGGGGGCGGGTTGGGGTTTTTTGGGGGCGGGTTGGGTGTTTTGGGTGCTGATTGGGTCTTTTTGGGGGCAGGTTGGGGGTTTTTTTGGGTGCGGGTTGGGGTTTTTTTGGGTGCGGGTTGGGGTCTTTGGGTGCGGGTTGGGGTCTTTGGGTGCGGGTTGGGGTCTTTTTGGGTGCGGGTTGGGGTCTTTTTGGGTGCGGGTTGGGGTCTTTTTGGAGCGGGGTTGGGGGGGGCTGATTGGGTTTTTTTGGGGGTTTGATTGGGCTTTTTTGGGGGCGGGTTGAGGGTTTTGGGTGCTGATTGGGTGTTTTTGGGGACGGGTTGGGGTCTCTGGGGGCAGGTTGGGGTTTTTTGGGGGGTTGATTGGGCTTTTTTGGGGGCGGGTTGGGGTCTTTTTTGGGGCGGGTTGGGGTCTTTTTTGGGGCGGGTTGGGGTCTTTTTGGGGCGGGTTGGGGTTTTTTTGGGTGCGGGTTGGGGTTTTTGGGTGCGGGTTGGGGGTTTTTTTTGGGTGCGGGTTGGGGGTCTTTTTGGGGCAGGTTGGGGGTTTTTTTGGGGGCGGGTTGGGGTTTTTTGGGGGGCAGGTTGGGTGTTTTGGGGTGTTGATTGGGTCTTTTTGGGGCGGGTTTGGGTCTTTGGGGCGGGTTGGGGGTTTTTTGGCTGCAGGTTAGGGGTCTCTTGGGAGCGGCGTTGGGGTTTTTTGGGGGCGGGGTTGGGGTTTTTTGGGGGGCGGGTTGGGGGTCTTTTTGGAAGCAGGTTGGGGGGGGCTGATTGGGTTTTTTTTGGGGGTTGATTGGGCTTTTTTGGGGGGCGGGTTGAGGGTTTTTGGGTGCTGATTGGGTGTTTTTGGGGACGGGTTGGGGTCTCTTTGGGGGCAGGTTGGGGTTTTTTGGGGGGTTGATTGGGCTTTTTTGGGGGCGGGTTTGGGAATTTGGGTGCGGGTTGGGGTCTTTTTGGGTGCGGGTTGGGGTCTTTTTGGGTGCGGGTTGGGGTTTTTGGGGTGCGGGTTGGGGTTTTTTGGGTGCGGGTTGGGGTTTTTTGGGTGCGGGTTGGGGTTTTTTGGGTGCGGGTTGGGGTTTTTTTTGGGTGCAGGTTGGGTTTTTTTTGGAGCGGGTTGGGGTTTTTTTGGGGGCGGGTTGGGGGTTTTTGGGTGCAGGTTGGGGCTTTTTTTTGGGGTGGGTTGGGGTCTTTGGGTGCAGGTTGGGTCTTTGGGTGCAGGTTGGGGTTTTTTGGGTGCAGGTTGGGGTTTTTTTGGGTGCAGGTTGGGGTTTTTTGGGTGCAGGTTGGGGGTTTTTTGGGTGCAGGTTGGGGGTTTTTTGGGTGCAGGTTGGGGCTTTTTGGGGGCGGTTTGGGTGTTTTGGGTGCTGATTGGGTCTTTGGGGCGGGTTGGGGTTTTTTTTGGGTGCTGATTGGGTTTTTTTTTGGGTGCGGGTTGGGGTTTTTTGGGTGCAGGTTAGGGGTCTCTGGGAGCGGGTTGGGGTCTTTTTGGGGCGGGTTGGAGTCTTTGGGGCAGGTTGGGGATTTTGGGTGCTGATTGGGGTCTTTGGGGCGGGTTGGGGTTTTTTTTTGGGTGCGGGTTGGGGGTTTTTTTTGGGTGCGGGTTGGGGTTTTTTTGGGTGCAGGTTGGGGTCTCTTTGGAAGCAGGTTGGGGGTTTTTTGGGGGCAGGTTGGGTGCTTTGGGCGCTGATTGGGTCTTTTTGGGGGTGGGTTGGGGTCTTTTTTGGGGGCTGATTGGGCTTTTTTGGGGGTTGATTGGGCTTTTTTGGGGGTGGGGTTGAGGGTTTTGGGGACGGGTTGGGGTCTTTTTGGGGGCAGGTTGGGGTCTTTTTGGGGGCAGGTTGGGGTCTTTTTGGGGGCAGGTTGGGGTCTTTTTGGGGGCAGGTTGGGGTCTTTTTGGGGGCAGGTTGGGGTCTTTTTGGGGGCAGGTTGGGGGTCTTTTTGGGGGCTGATTGGGTCTTTTGGGTGCGGGTTGGGGGTTTTTTTTGGGTGCGGGTTGGGGGTTTTTTTGGGTGCGGGTTGGGGGTTTTTTTGGGTGCGGGTTGGGGGTTTTTTTGGGTGCGGGTTGGGGGTTTTTTTGGGTGCGGGTTGGGGTTTTTTGGGTGCAGGTTGGGGGTCTCTTTGGGAGCAGGTTGGGGGGGGCTGATTGGGTTTTTTTGGGGGTTGATTGGGCTTTTTTGGGGGCGGGTTGAGGGTTTTGGGGACGGGTTGGGGTCTTTTTGGGGGCAGGTTGGGGTCTTTTTGGGTGCGGGTTGGGGTCTCTTTGGGGGCGGGTTGGGGTCTCTTTGGGGGGCGGGTTGGGGTCTTTTTGGGGCGGGTTGGGGATTTTGGGGGCGGGTTGGGGTCTTTTTGGCGCAGGTTGGGGTTTTTTTTGGGTGCGGGTTGGGGTTTTTTGGGTGCAGGTTAGGGGTCTCTTTGGAGCGGGTTGGGGGTTTTTGGGGGCGGGTTGGGTGTTTTGGGTGCTGATTGGGTCTTTAGGGCGGTTTGGGGGTTTTGGGTGCTGATTGGGTTTTTTTGGGTGTGGGCTGGGGGTTTTGGGTGCGGGTTGGGGTTTTTTGGGTGCAGGTTAGGGGTCTCTCTGGGAGTGGGTTGGGGTCTCTCTGGGACAGGTTGGGGTCTTTTTGGGGCGGGTTGGGGATTTTGGGTGCCTGACTGGGTCTTTTTGGGGGCGGGTTGGGGTTTTTTTGGGGGCGGGCAAGGATTTTTGGGGGGACGAACGGGGGAAGCAGGTGCAGTGGGAGGGCTCTCGAAGGGTTTTGGGGGGTGTCAAGGGTTTTTTTGGGGGCCTCTGTGGAAACGGAGTTTTGGGGGAGGTTTTTTAGGGTTTTGCGGTATCTTAAATCCAATATTGGGGTTCCTCAGGGTGGGGGGTGTGTCCCTTGGTGGGGGGGTTCGGGTCCTTTAGGGGGTTGTGAGTCCCTTGGGGGTTTTGGGGGGCCCCCTCCCCGCCCTCCTGCCTCCCTGACATGTGTGTCCCTCCCCAAATTTGGGGTCCCCCTCCCCCCCAAAAAAAAAGATCCTGGGGGTGACGGACCCGGCGGGCAGGAAACGCTACGTGGCGGCCGCCTTCCCCAGCGCCTGCGGGAAGACCACAACCTGGCCATGATGACCCCGGCCCTCCCCGGTTGGCGCGTCCACTGCGTCGGCGACGACATCGCCTGGATGAAGTTCGACGCCGAAGGTGACCTTGGGCGGGGTCCCTTCCCGGTGGGGGAGGCGTGGCCCGGATGCCGGGGTTCTTTATTATTTGAGGGGGGGGGGCGGAGCTTCATCTGGTGGGTTGGGTTCTCCTGGCTGTGGTGGCCCCATGTCCATGGTGGCCCCGGGACCCTTGGGTTCTCCTCACCTTGGGGGCCCAAGACCCTTGAGTTCTCCTGGCCATGGTGGCCCCATGTCCACAGTGGCCCAAGACCCTTGGGTTCTCCTGACCATCGGTGGCCCAGGACCCTTGGGTTCTCCTGGCCGTGGTGGCCCCATGTCCCATATCCATGGTGGCCATGGTGGCCCCAATGTCTCCTGGCCGAGGTGGCCCTGGGACCCTTGGGTTCTCCTGGCTGTGGTGGCCCCATGTCCATGGTGGCCCAGGACCCTTGGGTTCTCCTGGCCATGGTGGCCCCATGTCCCATATCCATGGTGGCCGTGGTGGCCCAAGACCCTTGGGTTCTCCTGGCCGTGGTGGCCCAAGACCCTTGGGTTCTCCTGGCCATGGTGGCCCCAGGACCCTTGGGTTCTCCTGGCTGTGGTGGCCCCATGTTCATGGTGGCCCAAGACCCTTGGGTTCTCCGGGCCGTGGTGGCCACATGTCCATGGTGGCCCCAGGACCTTGGGTTCTCCTGGCCATGGTGGCCGCATGTCCCATGTCCATGGTGGCCCAAGACCCTTGAGTTCTCCTGGCCGTGGTGGCCTCATGTCCATGGTGGCCCAGGACCACTGGGTTCATCCTGGCCATGGTGGCCAAGACCCTTGGGTTCTCCTGGCCGTGGTGGCCCCCGCGACCCATGGGTTCTCCTGGCCATGGTGGCCCCATGTCCCATATCCATGGTGGCCATGGTGGCCCCAGTGTCTCCTGGCCGTGGTGGCCCTGGGACCCTTGGGTTCTCCTGACCATGGTGGCCCCATGTCCCATGTCCATGGTGGCCAAGACCCTTGGGTTCATCCTGGCTGTGGTGGCCCAAGACCCTTGGGTTCTCCTGGCCGAGGTGGCCCCAATGTCCCATGTCTGTGGTGGCCCCGGGACCCTTGGGTTCTCCTGGCCGTGGTGGCGCCATGTCCATGGTGGCCCAGGACCACTGGTTCATCCTGGCCACGGTGGCCAAGACCCTTGGGTTCTCCTCACTGTGGTGACCCCCCACCCCCCTCGCCCTTCTCCCGCCCCTCGGACGTCCCCTCCCCCGCGTCGCCCCCTCCCCTTTTCAGGCCGCCTCCGCGCCATCAACCCCGAGAGCGGTTTTTTCGGCGTCGCCCCCCGGCACGTCCGTGCGCACCAACCCCAACGCCATGCTCACCATCCGGAGCAACACCATCTTCACCAACGTCGGCCAAACCAGCGACGGCGGCGTCTACTGGGAGGGCATCGACCAACCGTTGAAACCCCGGCACCACCCTCACCTCCTGGTTGGGCCAACCGTGGACACCCGGTAAGACTTTTATTGGTTTGTTTTTTTTTAAGCTCCGCCCACGGGCGCCGCCCTCACCATCGTTTCTCAACGTCTTCCCGGTCGACTTCTAGGTGACCCTCAACCTTGCGCCCATCCCAACTCTCGGTTCTGCGCCCCGGCCAATCAGTGTCCCATCATGGACCCGGCTTGGGAAGACCCCGAGGGCGTCCCCATCGACGCCATCATTTTTTGGGGGGCGGAGACCCGAAGGTAAAGGACGTCCGCCCGGATTGGACGCCTCCGGTTTCTTTTAACGGCCGAGGCGGTCGCCGATTGGACGGTTTTTCTCGGTAGGCGTGCCCTTGGTCTACGAGGCCTTCAACTGGCGCCACGGCGTCTTCGTGGGAAGCGCCATGAGGAGCGAGGCCACCGCCGCCCGGCCGAGCACACCGGTGAGCTCCGCCCCCCCCCCCACCCCGGTGGCCTCGGCGGGCTCCCGAACCGCCGCCCGCCGCCGGGCACGGCCCCCCCTTCAACCACCCAGTGCCCCATAACCGCGTCCGCCCGGCCCCATAACCGCGTCCACCAGCCGCCCCGCTGCCCCATAACCCCAGCTACTGTTGACCCCAACGTCCACCAGCCCCATAACCATGTCCCACCACATCCCAGTGCCCCATAACCCCATCTACTGTTGACCCCAATGTCCCCGCCAGCCCCATAACCACTCCCACTGCCCCATAACCCCATCTATCGTTGACCCCAACGTCCCACCAGCCCCATAACCATGTCCCCACCAGCCCCATAACCGTGTCCCACCACCCCCCAGTGCCCCATAACCCCATCTACTGTTGACCCCAGTGTGCAACCGGCCCCATAACCACATCCCACCACATCCCAGTGCCCCATAACCCCATCTACTCTTGACCCCAACATCCCACCAGCCCCATAACCACTCCCACTCTGCCCCATAACCCCATCTACTGTTGACCCCAATGTCCCACCAGCCCCATAACTGTGTCCCACCACCCCCACTGCCCCATAACCCCATCTACTGTTGACCCCAACGTCCCACCAGCCCCGTAACCATGTCCCAGTGCCCCATAACCATGTCTACTGTTGACCCCAACATCCCATCAGCCCCATAACCATGTCCCACCAGCCCCATAACCACATCCCACCACCCCCAGTGCCCCATAACCCCATCTATCGTTGACCCCAACGTCCCACCAGCCCCATAACCACTCCCAGTGCCCCATAACCCCACCTACTGTTGACCCCAACATCCCACCAGCCCCATAACCACTCCCAGTGCCCCATAACCCCACCTACTGTTGACCCCAATGTCCCACCAGCCCCATAACTGTGTCCCACCACCCCCAGTGCCCCATAACCCCACCTACTGTTGACCCCAATGTCCCACCAGCCCCATAACCACGTCCCACCAGCCCCATAACCACTCCCAGTGCCCCATAACCCCATCTACTGTTGACCCCAACGTCCCACCAGCCCCATAACAACGTCCCACCAGCCCCATAACCCCATCCCAGTGCCCCATAACCACGTCTACTGTTGACCCCAACGTCCCACCACATCCCAGTGCCCCATAACCCCCATCTACTGTTGACCCCAACGTCCCACCAGCCCCATAACCACATCCCACCACCCCCAGTGCCCCATAACCACGTCCCACCAGCCCCATAACCCCATCCCAGTGCCCCATAACCATGTCTACTGCTGACCCCAACGTCCCACCAGCCCCATAACCACATCCCAGTGCCCCATAACCCCATCTACTGCTGACCCCAACGTCCCGCCAGCCCCATAACCCCGTCCCACCAGCCCCATAACCCCATCCCAGTGCCCCATAACCACGTCTACTGTTGACCCCAGCGTCCCACCAGCCCCATAACCACGTCCCACCACATCCCACCACATCCCAGTGCCCCATAACCCCATCTACTGCTGACCCCAACGTCCCACCAGCCCCATAACCACGTCCCACCACCCCCAGTGCCCCACAACCACGTCCCACCAGCCCCATAACCCCATCCCGGCGTCCCCGCCTCTCCGCCAACCCCGCGCCCACCTCCCCCTGACCTCACCGCCCTCGACCCCGCCCCCCTCCCTTCCTCCCCGCCCCTCTCCAGGCCGCCGCCTGATGCACGACCCCTTCGCCATGAGACCTTTCTTCGGTTACAACGCCGGGCAGTACCTCGCTCACTGGTTGGCCGTCGGCGAACGACAAGGAGCCCGCCTCCCGCGCATCTTCCACGTCAATTGGTTCCTCAGGGACGGCGCCGGCCGGTTCGTTTGGCCGGGTTTCGGTCACAACGCCCGCGTCCTGGCTTGGATCTGTAGCCGGGTGGCGGGAGAAGACAACGCCAAAACGACGCCGGTGGGGTTGGTACCTCGAGAAGACGCTTTGGATCTCGGCGGTCTTCCCGGCGTTTCCTACGCCGATCTCTTCCCCGTCTCCCGAGCTTTTTGGGAGAAGGAGGCGCGAGAGTTGCGGCGGTACTACGAGGAGAATTTCGGCGAAGACCTGCCCAAGGAGGTGATGGGAGAGTTGCGCGCCCTGGAGGAACGGGTCAAGAAGATGTGAGGGACGGGCGCCGGCGAGCGACCGCGGGGGGGTGGTGGCCGTCATCGTTGGTTGACCGTCATGAGTTGGTGGCCATCATCGTTGGTTGACCGTCATGAGTTGGTGGCCATCATCATTGGTTGACCGTCACGAGTTGGTGGCCGCCATCGTTGGTTGACCGTCATGAGTTGGTGGCCATCATCGTTGGTTGACTGTCACGAGTTGGCCATGATCTTTCGTTGACCGTCACGAGTTGGTGGCCATCATCTTTCATTGACCATCATGAGTTGGTGGCCATCATCTTCGGTTGACCATCACCGGTTGGTGGCCATCGTCTTCGGTTGACCGTCACGAGTTGGTGGCCATCGTCTTTCGTTGACCATCATGAGTTGGTGGCCATCGTCTTCGGTTGACCATCATGAGTTGGTGGCCATCGTCTTCGGTTGACCATCACCGGTTGGTGGCCATCGTCTTCGGTTGACCGTCATGAGTTGGTGGCCATCGTCTTCAGTTGACTGTCACCGGTTGGTGGCCATCATCTCTAGTTGACCATCACCGGTTGGTGGCCATCGTCTTCGGTCGACCATCATGGACTGGTGGCCATCATCTTTGGTTGACCATCACCGGTTGGTGGCCCCCATCTCCCTTGACCAGAAGCTCCGCCCCCTGTCTCCGGCGATGACATCATTGTGACCTCGTGACCACCCACCGTGCCCTCTTGCCGGCCATCTTCTCTTGCCCGGGGGCCGTGGTTGGCCGCCCCTGGTTGGCCGACGTCTCCCTTGATTGGACGATGCCCTTGACCTTCAGCCGAGGTCACCACCTTCCCATTGGTGGCGTCTCTTGACCAATGACCACGTCCTGTTGGCCCATGGCCCCGCCCCCTTCTTGTTGGCCAACCTCTCCCGGTTGGCTGATGCCCCACTGAGAGCCAGGTGGTTGCCACACCCCCTCGGGTGGCCTTACCAATGGCTGTTGCCCGTTGACCAGTGGCCCCGCCCCCTTGCCCCACCTCCTCCCGTTGACCAATGAGCCTGTCCTGCTGCCCAATCCCTTCGTTGACCAATTGGCGCCGCCCCCTTGCTGGACCAACGCATCCCATTGGCCAACACCCTGGTTGGCTGCTGACCTCACGCCCTCTGCTCCCATTGGCCGCTGAGCAAGCCTCAGGGACCGCCCCCTGGGGTGGGCGGGGCCTTGCCCATGCGCCTTGGGGGCGGGGCCCGGACGGACCAATAAAAGAGCCCCTTGGGGGGGGCTCGGACTGGACTTAGGAGTCGTGTGTTGTCATTGGGCGGTCAAGGGTCACGTGGGGGGGGTCAAGGGTCACGTGGGGGGTCGTGTGTCGTCATCGGGGGTCAAAGGTCACGTCGGGGGTCGCCAGGGGGGTCACGGTGGGGTCAGAGGTGACGCAGGGCCCCGCCGGCCGTCATTGGCTGCCTCCGCGGAGGTCACAGCCCGCGGGGGCGTGGCCAGCGCTCCCCTCCCTCCGCTTCAGCCAATCACCGGGCGCCCGCCCAACTCCCGCCTCCTTCCGGCCAATCGGATCCGCCCGGTAACCGTTCTTCCCCTCCCCTCCCCCCCCCCCCAACTCTCCTCCCCCCCAGCCAATCCCTCGGCGGCTCACCCACGTGACGGGGCGGCGTCCAATCCCCGCTGGCCACGCCCAATTGCCCCTCCCTAAGCCCCGCCCCTTCCGGGCGCGCGGCGGACGTAAACAAGCGGCGGCGGACGGAGGGTGGGGGGAGGGGAGAGAGTTGGGGGAGGGGGGAGGGGGACAAAAGGGAGGGGGAGGGGGGGGCGTCACCCGATTGGTCAGCGCCGGGGTAAGGAGGGGGCTCCTGATTGGTGGGAGCGGAGAGGGGTGGCGGTGGGGAAACCCCCTTTCCTCGGGGGGCGGCGCCTCTGATTGGCTGAAAGGGGGGTTGGGGGGGGAGGGGCGGGGGGGGAGGGGCGGTCGCCATGGCAACGTGGGGGGAGGGTCCCTGACGCCCCTCCCCCCTCCCCCCCAGGTTTTTTTTTTTTTTTTTTTTCTTTTTCTTTTTTTAATGGGATCCCACAGCAGCGCGGGGGGGGGGAGGGGCGGGCGGCCCCTCCCCCCGCCTCGGGGTGACCCCGGGGGGGCCGAGGAAGAGGAAGAGGAAGAGGAGGAAGAGGAAGAGGAAGAGGAAGAGGAAGAGGAAGAAGACGTCGACCTGGCCCAGGTCCTGGCCTTCCTTCTGCGCAGGTAACGGGGGGGGGGCGGGTTATGGGGTGCCCCATAGCGGGAGGGGGGGTGCGCTATGGGGCGAGTTATGGGGTGCTGGGGCGCCCTATAGGGGTTATGGGGCGCCCTATAGCAGTGGGGGCCCTGTGGGGTGCCCTATAGGGGTTATGGGGTGCGCTATGGGGCGACTTATGGGGCACTAAGGTCCCCTATGGGGTGTTGGGGTGCGCTATGGGGCAACTTATGGGGTGTTGGGGTGTGCTATGGGGTGACTTATGGGGCTGGGGTGCTGCGGGGGGTTATGGGGTGCTCTGTGGGGCACTGGGGTGCGCTGTGGGGCGGCTTATGGGGTGCTGGGGTGCGCTATAGGGGTTATGGGGCGCCCTATAGCAGTGGGGGCCCTGTGGGGTGCCCTATAGGGGTTATGGGGTGCGCTATGGGGCGACTTATGGGGCACTAAGGTCTCCTATGGGGTTATGGGGTACGCTATGGGGCACGCTATGGGGCGACTTATGGGGTGTTGGGGTCCCCTATGGAGTGTTGGGGTGCACTATGGGGCGACTTATGGGGTGTTGGGGTGCCCTATGGAGTGTTGGGGTGTGCTATGGGGCGACTTATGGGGCACTGGGGTGCTGCAGGGGGTTATGGGGTGCTCTGTGGGGCACTGGGGTGCGCTATGGGGCGAGTTATGGGGCACTAGGGTCCGCTATGGGGTGTTGGGGTGCCCTATGGGGCAACTTATGGGGCGCTGGGGTGCTGCAGGGGGTTATGGGGCACTGGGGTGCGCTATGGGGCGACTTATGGGTCACCCTCGAGCGCTATGGGGTGCCCTATAGATCCCGCCCCACCCCAGCCCCACCCTGAAGGGCGTCCCCTACTGGTCCCGCCCCTCCAGGAGCCAGGCGGGGCTGGCGCGGGGGAGGGGCCAAGATCCCCCCGACTCCGACGAGGAACCCTGGGATGGGGGAGGGGACGAGGCAGACCCCCCCCCAGGTAGGTGGGGGGAGGGGTTGGGGGGCAGGGGACCCCGCCCCCAATGGATCATGTGACACACCCCCACCCCAATTTAAGCCCCGCCTCCCCCCGACACCCGGATCCTGGACGGCCACGAATTGAAATCGCAGCTGGAATTGGCCGTGGGGCGGGGAGGAGGGGTCGGCCCCACGGAGGAGAACTTGCCCCGCCTCCTCCGTCAGGTGTGGGGCAGGTTGTGGGGCTGGGGGCAGGGGGGGATTCTGTGGGGCTGGGACGGGGATTCTGTGGGGCTGGGAGGGATTCTGTGGGGCTGGGAGGGGATTCTGTGGGGCTGGGAGGGATTCTATGGGGCTGGGACGGGGATTCTGTGGGGCTGGGAGGGGATTCTGTGGGGCTGGGAGGGATTCTATGGGGCTGGGAGGGGATTCTATGGGGCTGGGGGGGATTCTATGGGGCTGGGAGGGGATTCTGTGGGGCTGGGAGGGGATTCTATGGGGCTGGGAGGGGATTCTGTGGGGCTGGGAGGGGATTCTATGGGGCTGGGAGGGATTCTGTGGGGCTGGGAGGGGATTCTGTGGGGCTGGGAGGGATTCTATGGGGCTGGGAGGGGATTCTATGGGGCTGGGGGGGATTCTATGGGGCTGGGAGGGGATTCTGTGGGGCTGGGAGGGGATTCTATGGGGCTGGGGGGGATTCTATGGGGCTGGGAGGGGATTCTGTGGGGCTGGGAGGGGATTCTATGGGGCTGGGAGGGGATTCTGTGGGGCTGGGAGGGGATTCTATGGGGCTGGGAGGGATTCTATGGGGCTGGGAGGGGATTCTGTGGGGCTGGGAGGGATTCTATGGGGCTGGGAGGGGATTCTGTGGGGCTGGGAGGGGATTCTATGGGGCTGGGGGGGATTCTATGGGGCTGGGGGATTCTATGGGGCTGGGAGGGATGCTGTGGGTCTGAGGGTTATGCTATGGGTCTGGGGCAGTTTCTATGGGTCTAAGGGTGTTTCTATGGGGCTGGGGCAGTTTCTGTGGGGCTGGGGGTGTTGCTATGGGTCTAAGGGAGTTTCTATGGGGCTGGGACAGTTTCTATGGGTGTGAGGGTGTTTCTATGGGGCTGGGGCAGTTTCTATGGGTCTAAGGATGTTGCTATGGGTCTGGGGCAGTTTCTATGGGGCTGGGGCAGTTTCTATGGGTCTAAGGGTGTTGCTATGGGTCTGGGGGTGTTTCTATCAGTCTAAGGATGTTTGTATGGGGCTGGGGCAGTTTCTATGGGTCTGGGGGTGTTTCTATGGGTCCGGGGGTGTTGCTATGGGTCTGGGGCAGTTTCTATGGGTCTGGGGGTGTTTCTATGGGTCCGGGGGTGTTGCTATGGGTCCGGGGCAGTTTCTATGGGTCCAAAATAATTCTCTGGGTCCCACCCGCGCCCCCCATCGCCCCCCCAGCGCGAGTGGGGCCGGTGCCGCAACGGCAGCTTCTCCCCGGGCGAGAAATCCCGCTTGGGCTCCCAGTAAGTGCCGAGAATCGGAATTTTTTTTTTTTTTTTAGGGGGTGGATATGTGGGGCGGGGCGCCCCGCCTCCTCCTCTAACCCCGCCCCCTTTCCGCCCCCCAAGTTTCCTCCCCAATCACGTGACCTTCACCGACTCGTACCCCCAAAAAGCGTTCTGCGGGCTCTTCTCCGACGACGGCTCCCTCTTCGTCTCCGCCTGCCAAGGTACTTATGGGGCGGGGAGGAGGAGCCAGAAAAACCTGCGGGGCGAGGAAGGCCACGCCCCACCCTTTGACTCCTCCCCCCCAGACCACACCCTGCGGCTCTACGAGTGCCGGGGGGAGGGGCTGCGCCTCTTCCGAGCGGCTCGGGGCCGCGACGTGGGCTGGAGCATCCTCGACGTCGTCTTCACCCCCGACGCCGCCCACTGCCTCTACTCCAGCTGGTCCGACTATGGTGAGGGGCGTGGCTTGGGGCGTGGCTTGGGGCGTGGCCAGACGCTGGGGGGCGTGGTCACGCCATGGGGTGGGGTCTAAGGGGGTTGGGGTGGAGCTTGACCCCTCCCAGTGCCTTTATTGCAGTGGGTCTGGCAGCAAAAAAATGGGTCGGGGGGCGTGGCTTGGGGCCTGGGGGCGTGGCTTGGGGTATGTGGGCGTGGCAAGACTCTAGGGGGCGTGGTCACGCCATGGGGGTGGAGCCTAAGGGGGTTGGAGCGGAGCTCGACCCTCCCCAGTGCCTTTATCGCAGGGGGGCTGACAGCAGGGAATGGGTCAGGGGGCGTGGCTTGGGGCCTAGGGGCGTGGTAAGGCCATAGGGGGCGTGGTAACGCCATGGGGGTGGAGCCTAAGGGGGTTGGGGCAGAGCTTGACCCCTCCCAGTGCCTTTATTGCAGTGGGTGTGGCAGCAGGGAATGGCTCAGGGGCGTGGCTTATGGCCTAGGGGTGTGGCCAGGACATAGGGGCGTGGTCACGCCATGGGGGTGGAGCCTAAGGGGGGGTGGGGTGGAGCCTGACCCCCCTCCAGTGCCTCTATTCCAACTGGTCTGACTATGGTAACCAGTACAGGGGGCGTGGTTTGGGGCCTGGGGGCGTGGTCAGACCCTAGGGGCGGAGTGTGGCCAATGGAGGTGGAGCTTAAGCTATAGGGGCGGAGCCTGGCACACCCACCCCCCCCCGCGCCTCTATTGCAGCAGATCTGGCAGCAGGGAATGGGCCTGAGGGGCGTGGCTTAGAGACCGGGGGCGTGGTTTGGGCTCTGTGGGCGTGGCCTGTTGGCGTGGGCGGGGCTTGGCTCAAAGGGGTGGAGCTTGCACTGCAGGGGGCGGAGCTTTAGTGTGCCCCCCCCCTTCCCCTCAGTCTGCTTGTGCTGAGGTGGGGCCGGGTGGGGGCGTGGCTTAAGCTGGGCGTGGCCTGATGAGGACACGCCCTGACGAAGACACGCCCTCTTTTTTCGGCCCCGCCCAGTCCACGTGTACGACATCTACGGGGACGGGGACAATCACACGGCCCTCGACCTGCGGTGGGTGTGGGGCAGGCTATGGGGCGGGGGGGCGGGGCCATTGGAGAGCTATGGGGCAGGCTATGGGGCAGGGGGCACAGTCGTTGGAAATCTATGGGGCAGGCTATGGGGTCTATGGGGCAGGTTGGGGTTCTATGGGGCAGGATGGGGGTCTGTGGAGATCTATGGGGCAGGTTATGGTCTCTATGGGGCAGGCTATGGGGTCTGTGGGGCAGGAGGGCGGGGCCATTGGAGATCTATGGGGCAGGTTGTGGGGTCTATGGGGCAGGTTGTCTCTATGGGGCAGGTTGGGGTCTATGGGGCAGGTTGGGGGTCTTTAGAGATCTATGGGGCAGGTTCTGTTGTCTATGGGGCAGGCTATGGGGCCTATGGGGCAGGAGGTCAGGGTTGTTGGAGATCTATGGGGCAGGCTAGGGGGTCTATGGGGCAGGTTGAAGGAGATGTAGGTCCTCGCCGTGGGTCCCAGCCCCACGGTGCCCCGCCCCTTTTCCCCATCTCTCCCCCCTCCCCAGGCCGGAGGAACGTCGCTTCGCCGTCTTCTCATTGGCCGTGGGGCCGGATGGGCGGGAGGTGGTGGGCGGAGCCAATGACGGCTGCCTCTACATCTACGACCGGGAGGTCCAACGCCGCGTCCTACGGGTCAGCCCCACGGCAGGGGCGGGGCGGGCCGCACCCCTCCCCGTGGGGTTTGGGGAGGGCGGGGTCATGTGGGGCGGCCCCATAGATCGTTGGGGGGTGGGGTTGGGTCTGGGGAGGGGGGTCAGGGGCGCGCTATGGGGCTGAAGGTGACGCTATGGGGCTCAAGACCACGCTATGGGGCTCAAGGCCACCCTATGGGCGTCAAGGCCACGCTATGGGGCTCAAGACCCCGCTATGGGGCTCAAGGCCACGCTATGGGTCTCAAGACCACCCCATGGGCGTCAACACCACCCTATGGGTCTCAAGACCCTTCTATGGGGCTGAAGGACACGCTATGGGGCTCAAGACCCCACTATGGGGCTGAAGGCCGCCCTATGGGCGTCAAGACCCTGCTATGGGTCTCAAGACCCCGCTATGGGTCTCAAGAGCCCGCTATGGGGCTGAAGGACACCCTATGGGTCTCAAGACCCCGCTATGGGGCTGAAGGCCACCCCATGGGTCTCAAGACTCCGCTATGGGTCTCAAGAGCCCGCTATGGGGCTGAAGGACACCCTATGGGTCTCAAGAGCCCGCTATGGGGCTGAAGGCCTTTCTATGGGGCTGAAGGCCACTCTATGGGTCTCAAGGCCACCCTATGGGGCTCAAGACCCTGCTATGGGGCTGAAGGCCACCCCATGGGGCTCAAGACCACGCTATGGGGCTGAAGACCTTTCTATGGGGCTGAAGGCCACCCTATGGGTCTCAAGACCCCGCTGTGGGGCTGAAGACCTTTCTATGGGGCTGAAGGCCACCCTATGGGTCTCAAGCCCCGCCCCCGGGTTCCGACACCACCCTACAGCCCCCAAATCCACCCCCCCGGCCCCTCCCTCCCCGAACGTCTCCCTACCTCCGTGGGCCGCCCTTGCCCCCGCCCTTCCCTTGCCCCCCGCCCTTCCCTTGCCCCCGCCCTTCCCTTGACCCCGCCCCTTCCCTTGACCCCGCCCCCAGGTGGAGGCCCACGAGGACGACGTCAACGCGGTGGCGCTGGGGGACGCGGGGGGGCAGCTCCTGCTGTCGGGGGGCGACGACGGCGTTTGCCGGGCGTGGGACCGGCGGTGCCTGGGGGAGGGGCGGCCCCGCCCCGTCGGCCTATTGGCCGGCCACCGCGACGGCATCACCTTCCTCCACCCCCGGGTGGGTGGGAGTGGGAGGGGCTTGGGGGGGGCGGGACTGGGAGGGAGTGGGGAGGGGGCTGGGGTCAACTGGGAGGGAATGGGAAGGGGCTGGGGTAAACTGGGAGGGAGCCGGGGTCAACTGGGAGGGAGTGGGAAGGGGCTGGGGTCAACTGGGAGGGAGTGGGAGGGAATGGGAAGGGGCTGGGGTCAACTGGGAGGGAGTGGGAGGGAATGGGAAGGGGCTGGGGTCAACTGGGAGGGAGCTGGGGTCAACTGGGAGGGAGTGGGAGGGAATGGGAAGGGGCTGGGGTCAACTGGGAGGGAGCTGGGGTCAACTGGGAGGGAGTGGGAGGGAATGGGAAGGGGCTGGGGTCAACTGGGAGGGAGCTGGGGTCAACTGGGAGGGAGTGGGAGGGAATGGGAAGGGGCTGGGGTCAACTGGGAGGGAGTGGGAGGGAATGGGAAGGGGCTGGGGTCAACTGGGAGGGAGTGGGAGGGAATGGGAAGGGTCTGGGGTCAACTGGGAGGGAGCTGGGGTCAACTGGGAGGGAATGGGAAGGGGCTGGGGTCAACTGGGAGGGAGTGGGAGGGAATGGGAAGGGGCTGGGGTCAACTGGGAGGGAGTGGGAGGGAATGGGAAGGGGCTGGGGTCAACTGGGAGGGAGCTGGGGTCAACTGGGAGGGAGTGGGAGGGAATGGGAAGGGGCTGGGGTCAACTGGGAGGGAGCTGGGGTCAACTGGGAGGGAGTGGGAGGGAATGGGAAGGGGCTGGGGTCAACTGGGAGGGAGCTGGGGTCAACTGGGAGGGAGTGGGAGGGAATGGGAAGGGGCTGGGGTCAACTGGGAGGGAGTGGGAGGGAATGGGAAGGGGCTGGGGTCAACTGGGAGGGAGCTGGGGTCAACTGGGAGGGAGTGGGAGGGAATGGGAAGGGGCTGGGGTCAACTGGGAGGGAGTGGGAGGGAATGGGAAGGGGCTGGGGTCAACTGGGGGGGAGTGGGAAGGGTCTGGGGTCAACTGGGAGGGAGTTGGGGTCAACTGGGAGGGAGTGGGAGGTAATGGGAAGGGGCTGGGGTCAACTGGGAGGGAGCTGGGGTCAACTGGGAGGGAATGGGAAGGGGCTGGGGGGAGCTGGGGTCAACTGGGAGGGACTGGGAGGGAGTGGGAAGGGTCTGGGGTCAACTGGGAGAGACTGGGAGGGAGTGGGAAGGGTCTGGGATCAACTGGGGGGGAGGGGGAAGGTGCTGGGGTCAACTGGGAGGGAGTGGGAAGGGTCTGGGGTCAAGTGGGGGGGAGGTGGGGTCAACTGGAAGGGACTGGGGTCAACTGGGAGGGAGTGGGAAGGGTCTGGGGTCAACTAGGGTCAACTGGGAAGAGTCTGGGGTCAACTGGGATGCCCTTATGGTGCAACTGGTCAAACTGGGAACCTCTCCTAAAGCCCTGGTGATGCTGTGGGTGGTACTGGGAGCACTGGGAAGGGTCTTTGGGTCAACTGGGGTCAACTGGGATGACCTTTTGGTGCAACTGGTCAAACTGGGAAGCTCTCCTAAAGCCCTGGAGATGCCGTGGGTGGTACTGGGAGCACTGGGAAGGGTCTTTGGGTTAATTTGGGTCAACAAGGGTCAACTGGGATGCCCTTACAGTGCAACTGGTCAAACTGGGAACCTCCCCAAAAGCCCTGGAGATGCTGTGGGTGGTACTGGGGGCACTGGGAAGGGTCTTTGGGTCAACTGGGGTCAACTGGGATGCCCTTACAGTGCAACTGGTCAAACTGGGAACCTCCCCAAAAGCCCTGGAGATGCTGTGGGTGGTACTGGGGGCACTGGGAAGGGTCTTTGGGTCAACTGGGGTCAACTGGGATGACGTTATGGTGCAACTGGTCAAACTGGGAAGCTCTCCTAAAGCCCTGGAGATGCTGTGGGTGGTACTGGGAGCACTGGGAAGGGTCTTTGGGTCAACTGGGGTCAACTGGGATGCCCTTCCGGTGCAACTGGTCAAACTGGGAACCTCCCCAAAAGCCCTGGAGATGCCGTGGGTGGTACTGGGAGCACTGGGAAGGGTCTTTGGGTCAATTTGGGTCAACAAGGGTCAACTGGGATGACCTTTTGGTGCAACTGGTCAAACTGGGAACCTCTCCTAAAGCCCTGGAGATGCTGTGGGTGGTACTGGGAGCACTGGGAAGGGTCTTTGGGTCAACTTGGGTCAACTGGGATGACCTTTTGGTGCAACTGGTCAAACTGGGAACCTCCCCAAAAGCCCTGGAGATGCCGTGGGTGGTACTGGGAGCACTGGGAAGGGTCTTTGGGTCAACTGGGGTCAACTGGGGTCAACTGGGATGACGTTATGGTGCAACTGGTCAAACTGGGAACCTCCCCAAAAGCCCTGGAGACGCCGTTGGCGGCACCGGGGAGCCTCAAATCCCAAACCGTCGCTCTGCCCCGCCCCCCCCGGGGCCTCGCCCTTGCCCCCTTGACCTTAACCCCGCCCCCTCCGTGACCTTTGACCTTTTAGGGGGACGGCCGTTACCTGGTGTCCAACTCCAAGGACCAGACGGCCAAACTTTGGGACCTGCGCCGCCCCGCCGGCCCCGGCGGATTGGCCGCCGCCCGCCGCGCCGTCGCCCGTCAAAGCTGGGACTACCGGTGGCAGAGGGCGCCCAGGCGGGGTAAGGGGGCGGGGCCACGGCCTTAATTAAGGCGGCCTGCCCTTAATTAGGGCTGGGGCAGGCGAGGGCGGGGGGGAGGAGTGAAGGTGTGTCGGGGGAGGGGGAGGGCATCCTGGGGGGTAATTAAGGTCGCCCCGGGGTAATTAGAGATATGCGTGGGGTAATTAGGTCCAATGCTGGGTTAATTAGGCGCAGCCTGGGTTGATTAGACCCAATCCGGGTTCATTAGACCCATCCGTGGGGTAATTAGACTTATTCTTGGGTTAATTAGATCCACATCATGTAAATTAGACCCAACCCGGGTTAATTAGACCCATCCTTGGGGTAATTAGACCCATCCTTGGGATAATTAGACTTATTCTTGGGTTAATTAGACCCACATCACATAAATTAGACCCAACCTGGGTTAATTAGACCCATCCTTGGGGTAATTAGACTTATTCGGTTAATTAGATCCACATCATGTAAATTAGGCCCAACCCGGGTTAATTAAACCCATCCTTGGGGTAATTAGACCCACCCCTGGGCTGATTAGACCCATTCTTGGGTTAATTAGACCTACCCCGGGTTAATTAGACCCATTGTTGGGGTAATTAGACTTATTCTTTGGTTAATTAGACCCACATCACATAAATTAGACCCAACCTGGGTAAATTAGACCCACCCCTGGGCTGATTAGACGCATTCTTGGCTTAATTAAACCCAACCCGGGTTAATTAGACCCATCCTTGGGGTGATAAGACCCATCCTTGGGGTAATTAGACTTATTCTTGGGTCAATTAGACCCACATCACATAAATTAAACCCATTCTTGGGTTAATTAGACCCATCGATGGGGTAATTAGACACATCCATGGGGTAATTAGACCCACCCTGGGCTGATTAGACCCATCCTTGGGTTAATTAGACCCAACCCAGATTAATTAGACCCACCCCTGGGCTGATTAGACCCACTCTTGGGTTAATTAGACCCACCCCGGGTTAATTAGACCCATCCTTGGGGTAATGAGACCCATTCTTGGGGTAATTAGACCCACATTGCATAAATTAGACCCACCCGAGGTTAATTAGACCTGCTCTTGGGGTAATTAGGCCCAGTCTTGGGGTAATTAGACCCATGTCTTGTTAATTAGACCCACCCCGTGCTAATTAGACCCTCCCTTGGGGTAATTAGCCCCACCCCAGGTTAATTAGACCCACCATGGGTTAATTAGCCCCACTGTGGGTTAATTAGGCCTGTCCTTGGGTTAATTAGGCCTGTCCTTGGGGTAATTAAGCCCAGTCTTGGGGTAATTCGACCCATGTCTCGTTAATTAGACCCACCCCGCGCTAATTAGACCCTCCCTTGGGGTAATTAGCCCCACCCCAGGTTAATTAGACCCACCATGGGTTAATTGGCCCCACCGCGGGTTAATTAGGCCTGTCCTTGGGTTAATTACGCCTGTCCTTGGGGTAATTAAGCCCAGTCTTGGGGTAATTCGACCCATGTCTCGTTAATTAGACCCACCCCGCGCTAATTAGACCCACCCTCGGGGTAATTAGCCCCACCCCAGGTTAATTAGCCCCACCCCCGCCGCCGTGGCAACGAGGCGGGGGGGGGGGCGTGTCCGCGGGCCGGTCGCTATGGCGACGGGGAGGGGGCGTGGCCAGCGGGGCGGCGGTCGCTCTGGTGACGGTGGGCGTGTCCTCCCCTCCCCCTCCCGCCGTAGCCATGGCGACGGCGCCGTTGCCGGGCGACAGCTCGCTGATGACGTACCGGGGTCACGCGGTGCTGCACACGCTCCTGCGCTGCCGCCTGTCCCCGCCCCGCGGCGGGGGCGGGGCCTACCTGGGCACGGGCTGCGCCTCGGGGGCGGTGCTGGGTGAGGGGGGCGTGGCCTCGGCGGGGGGGGGCGGGGGTTGAAGGACGGGGCGCCGCGGGGTAAAGGGGGCGGGGGTTGGGGCGGGGGCGGGGCTTGGGGTGGGGGCGGGGTTTGGGGTGGGGGCGGGGATGGAGGTGGGGGCGGTTTGGGGTGGGGGCGTGGTTTGGGGGTGGGGGCGTGGATTGAGGTGGGTGTGGTTTGGGGTGGGGGCGTGGTTTGGGGGTGGGGGCGTGGGTTGAGGAGGTGGGTGTGGTTTGGGGTGGGGGTGTGGGTTGGGGTGGGGGCGCGGGTTGGAGGGTGGGGGCGTGGGTTGAGGAGGTGGGTGTGGTTTGGGGTGGGGGGCGTGGTTTGGGGGTGGGGGCGTGGATTGAGGAGGTGGGTGTGGTTTGGGGTGGGGGCGTGGTTGGGGTGGGGGCGTGGGTTGGAGGGTAGGGGCGTGGTTTGGGGTGGGGGCGTGGCTTGGAGGGTGGGGAGTGGGTGGGGTGGAGGGCGTGGTTTGGAGGTCGGGGGCGTGGATTGGGAGGTGGGTGTGGCTTGGAGGGTGGGGGCGTGGCTTGGAGGGTGGGGGGCGTGGGTTGAAGGGCGGGGGCGTGGCTTTTTAGGGAGGCGGGCGGGGGGTTGAGGGGTGGTGGGCGTGCCCAGGGGTGGTTTTGGGGAGGTGGGCGTGGCTTGAGGGGTGGTGGGCGTGGCTTAAAGGCAGTCCCGAAATGGGGGGGGCCACAGCTTAAGGTCAGGGGGCGTGGATTATAGCGGTGGGCGTGTCTTGGGTTGAAGGGGCGTGACTTGCCGACCGTGGGCGTGCCCCCCGCTGAGTAGGCGTGGTCGAGTGGGCGTGGCCTCTGCCGAGTGGGCGTGGCCAGAGGTGGGGCGGTCACCCCTCCTCGTGGGGGGGGTGTTTTGTGGAGGAGGGAGGCGTGGCTTGGCGGCGGTGGGCGTGGCCTGACCCCCACCCCTCCCACCTCGGCAGTATACGACGTGCTGACTGGCCGGGCGGTGCGGCGGCTGGCCAATCACGGGGCCTGCGTGCGGGACGTCTGCTGGCACCCCCACGAGGGGACGCTGGCCAGCGCCTCGGTGGGCGGGGCTTGAGGGGGCGGGGCTTGAGGGGGGAAGGGGTGGGGCGCTGTGGGGCTGGGGAGGGTCTCTATGGGGCTGGAAGGGTTCGCTGTGGGGCTGGGGGTTCGCTATGGGGCTGGGGGAGTTGCTATGGGGCTGGGGGTTTTCTATGGGGCTGGGGGGTCACTATGGGGCTGGAGGGGTTTGCTATGGGGCTGGAGGGCTTCGCTGTGGGGCTGGGGAGGGTCTCTATGGGGCTGGGGGAGTTACTGTGGGGCTGGAGGCGTTCGCTGTGGGGTGGGGGGCATCTCTGTGGGGCTGGGGGAGTTGCTATGGGGCTGAAGGGACTTTCTATGGGGCTGGAGGGGATCGCTATGGGGCTGGGGAAGGTCTCTATAGGGCTGGGGGAGTTGCTATGGGGCTGGAGGCGTTCACTGTGGGGCTGGGTTAGTCGCTATGGGGCCGGAGGGGTTTTCTGTGGGGTTGGAGGGATTTGCTATGGGGCTGGGGAGGGTCTCTGTGGGGCCGGGGGAGTTGCTATGGGGCTGGAGGCATTTGCTATGGGGCTGGGTTAGTTGTTATGGTGCTGAAGGGGTTTTCTATGGGGCTGGAGGAGTTTGCTGTGGGTCTGGGGGGTCTCTATGGGTCTGGGGGGGTTGCTATGGGTCTGGGTGAGTCGCTATGGGGCTGGAGGGGTTTTCCATGGGGCTGGAGGGGTTCGCTATGGGGCTGGCTCAGTCTCTGTGGGGCTGGGTTGGTCCCTATGGGGTGGGATGTGTTTGCTATGGGTCTGGGAGGGGTTTCTATGGGGCTAGAGGGGTTTGCTATGGGGCTGGGTTAGTCTCTGTGGGTCTGGGGCATTCGCTATGGGGCTGGGTGAGTCGCTATGGGGCTGAAGGGGTTTTCTATGGGGCTGGAGGGGTTTGCTATGGGGCTGGGTTAGTTGCTATGGGGCCGGAGGGGTTTTCTATGGGGCTAGAGGGGTGCGCTATGGGGCTGGGTGAGTCGCTATGGGGCTGAAGGTGTTTTCTATGGGGCTGGAGGGATTTGCTATGGGGCTGGCTCAGTCTCTATGGGTCTGGGGGGGTTTGCTATGGGTCTGAGTCAGTATCTGTGGGGCTAGAGGGATTTGCTATGGGGCTGGGTGAGACGCTATGGGGCTGAAGGGGTTTTCTATGGGGCTGGAGGAGTTTGCTATGGGGCTGGGGAGGGCCTCTATGGGGTGAGATGGGCTCGCTATGTGTCTGAATCAGTATTTTTGGGTCTGGGGGGGTTCGCTATGGGTCTGGGGGGGTTTCTATGGGGCTAGAGGGGTTTGCTATGGGGCTGGGTGAGTTGGTATGGGGCTGAAGGGGTTTTCCATGGGGCTGAAGGAGTTCGCTATGGGTCTGGGTTAGTCTCTGTGGGTCTGGGGCGTTCGCTATGGGGCTGGGTGAGTCGCTATGGGGCTGGAGGGGTTTGCTATGGGGCTGGGGAGGGCCTCTGTGGGGTGGGATGGGCTCGCTATGGGCCTGAGTCAGTATTTATGGGTTGGGGGGGGTTCGCTATGGGGCTGGCTCAGTCCCTGTGGGGCTGGATGGGTTCGCTATGGGTGTGGGTCAGTACCTATGGGGCTAGAGACGTTCGCTATGGGGCTGGGTGAGTCGCTATGGGGCTGGAGGGGTTTTCTATGGGGCTGGAGGGGTTCGCTATGGGTCTGAGTCAGTATTTATGGGTCGGGGGGGGTTCGCTATGGGGCCGGCTCAGTCCCTATGGGGCTGGGTCGGTCCCTATGGGGCTGAATGGGTTTGCTATGGGTCTGGGTCGGTATCTATGGGTCTGGGGGGGTTCGCTATGGGGCTGGCTGACCCCCCCTTCCCCCCCCCCCCGCAGTGGGACGGCACCATCCGCCTGTGGGATTACCAGGATCCGCAGGCCGAGGACACGGGGGGGGACACGCGCCCCCCAAGCCCCTGCCCCACAGAGCCCTAGCCCCACGGCGACGTCACCCGACTCCCCCCCAATAAACCCGCTGCGACCCCCAAGTACCGCCTGGGGGGGATTATTATGGGATGGGGGGGGACGGACGGACACACGGCCGGCCGGCCACGTCCCCTTGCCGCCGTGGGGGCGGGGGGGGGGGGGGACCCGAAGTCGTAAATGGGATTTTTTTTTTTTTTTTTGCCCCACATCTCCCGCCCCACATCTCCCGCCCCACATCTCCCGCCCCACATCCGTCCCCGTCCGTCCGTCCGTCCCCCCCTCGTGACCCCCCCCGTGTCCTCCCCGTGTCCTTGTCCCCTCCCCACCACCTGTCCGTCCCCCCCCCCACAACCGCCATCGTCCCCGCACGCCGTGGGGCTGGGCGGCCATGGGGTGGTGTGGGGCAGCCATCCAGGCCTTAAGCCGTGGGGCGGCGGCCGTTTTGGGGTCGCCGGCTTTTCCCCGGGCCCACGCTTTGGCGTTGGCCGTACTTGTGGGGCTGGGCCCCCTCCTGAAGGCGAGGGCCGACCCCCACAGCCTGTTGGCTTCGCCCCATAACCTGCTGGAGGCGTGAGTGGGGCTGGTTGTGGGGCTGGGGGGGAGTTGTGGGGCTGGGGGGATTGTAGGGCTGGGGGGGGTTATGGGGCTGGGGGGTTATGGGGCTGGGGGGATTTGTGGGGCTGGAGGTGGTTATGGGGCTGGGGGGATTTGTGGGGCTGGAGGTGGTTATGGGGCTGGGGGGTTATGGGGCTGGGGGGATTTGTGGGGCTGGAGGTGGTTATGGGGCTGGGGGTGGTTGTGGGGCTGGGGGGGAGTTGTGGGGCTGGGGGGATTGTGGGGCTGGAGGGAGTTATGGGGCTGGGGGGGAGTTGTGGGGCTGGAGGTGGTTATGGGGCTGGGGGGTGTGGGGCTTGGGCAGCTATGGGGCTGGGGGGGTGGTGAGGTTAGAGGGGTGGTTGTGGGGCTGGGGGGGGTGTGGGGCTGGGGGAGCTATGGGTTGGGGGGTGGTTGTGGGGCTGGGGGTGGTTATGGGGCTGGGGGGGGAGTTGTGGGGTGGGGGGGGTGGTTGTGGGTCTGGAGGTGGTTATGGGGCTGGGGGGGGTGGGGCCTGGGCAGCTATGGGGCTGGGGGGTGGTGGGGTTAGAGGGGTGGTTGTGGGGCTGGGGGAGCTATGGGTTGGGGGGTGGTTGTGGGGCTGGGGGGTGGTTATGGGGCTGGGGGCTGATGGGGTTCGGGGGGGTGGTTATGGGGCTGGGGGGGGTGGGCATTGGGGGAGTTATGGGGCTGGGGGGTGGTTGTGGGTCTGGAGATAGTTATGGGGCTGGGGGTCTGGGGGGAGTTATGGGGCTGGGGGGGTGATGGGGTTGGGGGGGTGGTTGTGGGGCTGGAGGTGGTTATGGGGCTGGGGGGTGTGGGGCTTGGGCAGCTATGGGGCTGGGGGGGTTGTGAGGCTTGAGGGGAGTTATGGGGCTGGGGGGGTGGGGTTAGAGGGGTGGTTGTGGGGCTGGAGGTGGTTATGGGGCTGGGGGAGCTATGGGGCTGGGGTGCTATAGGGCTGGGAGGGAGCTATGGGGCTAGAGGGGCTGGTTATGGGGCTGGGGGGCTTGTGGGGCTGGCAGAGTTGTGGGGCTGGGGAGGATGGGGGTGTGTGGGGCTGGGGGAATCTATGGGGCTGGTGGAGCTATGGGGCTGGGGGAGCTATGGGTTGGGGGGGTAGTTATGGGGTTGTGGGGCTGGCAGAGCTGTGGGGCTGGGGAGGATGGGGTTGTGGGGCTGGGGAAGTGTGGGGCTAGGGGAAGCTATGGGGCTGGTGGAGCTATGGGGCTGGGGGGAGCTATGGGTTGGGGGGTGGTTATGGGGCTGGGGGGGTTGTGGGGCTGGCAGAGATGTGGGGCTGGGGGGTATAGGGCTGGGAGGGGGCTATGGGGTTGGGGGGGTGGTTATGGGGCTCAGGATTGTGGGGCTGGGGGGTGCTTGTGGGTCTGGCGGAGCTATGGGGCTGGGGGAGTGGTATAGGGCTTGGGGGGGCTATGGGTCTAGGGGGTTGGTTATGGGGCTGCAGGTGGTTATGGGGCTGGGGTGTGGGGGGCCAGGGGGACCTGTGGGGCTGGGGAGGATGGGGGTGTGTGTGGGGCTGGGGGGTGCTGTGGGGCTGGCGGAGCTATGGGGCTGGGGGGTTGTATAGGGCTGGGGGGGGCTGTGGGGTTGGGGCGGTGGTTATGGGGCTGGAGGTGGTTATGGGGCTGGCGGAGCTATGGGGCTGGGGAGGATAGGAGTTATAGGGCTGGGAGGGGGCTATAGGGTTGGGGGGTTGGTTATGGGGCTGGGGGAGCTATGGGGCTGGGGGGGCTATAGGGTTGGGGGGTGGTTGTGGGGCTGGAGGTCGTTATGGGGCTGGGTGGTTGTGGGGCTGGGGCGAGCTATGGGGCCGGGGAGGATGAGGGGGGGTGGGGCTGGGGGGTGCCGTGGGGCTGGCGGAGCTATGGGGCAGAGGGACGGTATAGGGCTGGGGGGCTAAGAGGTTGGGGGTGGTTATGGGGCTGGAGGTGGTTGTTATGGGGCTGGGGCGGTTGTGGGGCTGGTGGGGACATGGGGCTGGGGGGAGCTATGGGGCAGCTATGGGATGGGGGGTGGCTGTGGGGCTGGTGGAGCTATGGGGCTGGGGGGCCTGGGGGGTTAGGGGAGTGGCTATGGGGCTGGAGGTGGTTGTGGGGCTGGGGAGGTTGTGGGGCTGGGGGGTGCTGTGGGGCTGGGGGGGCTATGGGGTTAGGGGAAGTGGTTATGGGGCTGGAGGAGCTGTGGGGCTGGGGAGGATGGGGGTTATAGGGCTGGGAGGGGGCTATGGGGCTAGAGGGAGTGGTTATGGGGCTGGGGGACTTGTGGGGCTGGCAGAGTTATGGGGCTGGGGAGGATGGAGGGGTGTGTGGGGCTGGGGGAAGCTATGGGGCTGGTGGAGCTATGGGGCTGGGAGGGGGCTATGGGGCTAGAGAGAGTGGTTATGGGGCTGGAGGTGGTTATGGGGCTGGGGAGGATGGGGGTTATAGGGCTGGGAGGGGGCTATGGGGCCGGGGGAGTGGTTATGGGGCTGCAGGTGGTTATGGGGCTGGGGGACTTATGGGGCTGGCAGAGTTATGGGGCTGGGGAGGATGGAGGGGGGTGTGGGGCTAAGGGAAGCTATGGGGCTGGGGGAGCTATGGGGCTGGGAGGGGGCTATGGGGCTAGAGAGAGTGGTTATGGGGCTGGTGGAGCTATGGGGCTGGTGGAGCTATGGGGCTGGGAGGGGGCTATGGGGCTAGGGGGAGTGGTTATGGGTCTGGAGGTGGTTATGGGGCTGGGGGTGCTGTGGGGCTGGCTGAGCTATGGGGCTGGGGGTCTCTATAGGGCTGGGAGGGGGCTATGGAGTTAGGGGCTGGGTTGTGGGTCTGGAGATGGTTATGGGGCTGGGGGGGGGTTGTGGGCCCCAGGCATCCTGGCCCCGCCCCCCCAGGCCCCGCCCCCGCCCCATACATCCCCTCCCCGCCCCCCAACCAGGCGCCTGGTGGCCTCGGCCGGCGGTTGGACGACCTTGTTGTTGGGTGCCCTCTTAGTGGCCGCTTTGCCCCTCGCCCGTCCGGGCGTGGCCGCCCTTCTCCGCGCCGTTGGGCGCTGGGCGGTGGGCGTGGCCCTGGCTCGCTCCGCCCCTCGTTTCTTCGCCGCCTTAGAAGCCGCCACCGGCCGTTGTTTGAGCCCCGTGGCCGGCGGGATCCTCCTTCTGCCCCACGGCGACCCACGGAGCTGTCGGGCCGAGGGACATCGGTGGGAGGGGTTCGGGGCCTCCCCCCAAGCTTTCGCCTTGGTTCATTGCGGCTTGGGATTGGCCGAAGAAGCCGGGGCTTTGGGGCGGATCCTCTACCCGCCCTGGCGAAGGAGATGGGGGCGGGAAGGACCTCGCCGGGCGGGGTGGGGCCGGGAGGAACCTCAGCGAATGGGGTGGAGCGGTGAAGAACGTCAATGGATGGGGTGGGGCCGCGAAGGAGCTCAACGAATGGGGTGGGGCCCTGAGGGAGCTCAACGAATGGGGTGGGGCCATGAAGAACCTCAAGAGGTGGGATGGAAGGGTGAAGGACCTCAATGGACGGGGTGGGGCCGTGAAGGAGCTCAGCGAATGGGGTGGGGCCGTGAAGGAACTCAGCGAATGGGGTGGGGCCATGAAGGAGCTCAGCGAATGGGGTGGGGCCGTGAAGGTGCTCAGCGAATGGGGTGGGGCCGTGAAGAAGGTCAAGAGGCGGGATGGAAGGGTGAAGAACCTCAACGGGTGAGATGGAGCCACGAAGAACCCGAACGGATGGGGCGGAGCCACGAAGGACCTCAGCGAATGGGGTGGGGCCACGAAGAACCTCAACGAATGGGGTGGGGCCACGAAGAACCTCAACGAATGGGGTGGGGCCACGAAGAACCTCAACGTCCGGGTTGGGAGACCCATGAAGGACCTTGGCGTCCGGGCTGGGAAGTCCCCGCCCCCTCCTCCCCTGGGAGGAGCCAGTCATTCTGGCATTGGTTGCTACGAGCTCTCCGATTGGGTGGTTTGACCTTGGGGGCGACCCCAGCGTCTGGGTGGAGCCAGGCATCCGGCTGGCCGCCATCTTCCATGGGGCCACCGTTCTCCATGGGGCCGCCGTCATCTATGGGGCCACCGTCATCTATGGGGCAGCCTTCGTCTATGGGGCAGCCTTCATCTATGGGGCAGCCTTTGTCTATGGGGCGACCTTCGTCTATGGGGCGGCCTTCATCTATGGGGCAGCCTTCATCTATGGGGCAGCCTTCGTCTATGGGGCGACCTTCGTCTATGGGGCGGCCTTCATCTATGGGGCAGCCTTCATCTATGGGGCAGCCTTCGTCTATGGGGGAGCCTTCGTCTATGGGGCGACCTTCGTCTATGGGGCCACCATCGCCCATGAGGTCACCATCGCCCATGAGGTCACCATCGCCCATGAGGTCATCACCGCCCCCGGAGCCGCCGTCACCTGGTTGGACCCAACCGGCCCCATGGGCTTCTGGGTGGCCGGAGGATGAAGATGCCGCGGAGGAAGGACCCAGGCGGCCGGGCACCGCCCTCTGCCTCCTCTTCCTCCTCAACGTCGCCCTGGTGCTGGTGTGGCAAGCCTTATTGGCCGTCACCTTGGCCTACCGTCACGATTGGCCGCGCAACGCCGCCGGCGCCGCCTTGGGTTGGGCCGCTTGGGTCGTCACCTATCGCTTCTGGTACCGTTACCCGTGTTCTCCTGGGCCACCGGGGTTGGGGCTTCCATCGGCATGAAGGACCCAAGGGGCCGGGGGGCGATCCAGATGTCCGGGAAGGTTCTAGATGTCCTGGAGAACCTCAACTGTCTTGGAGAACCTCAACCGTCTTGGAGAACCCAACCATCTTGGAGAACCTAACCCGGCTTGGAGAAGCCAACCATCTTGGAGAACCTCAACCGTCTTGGAGAACCCAACCGTCTTGGAGAACCTCAACCATCTTGGAGAACCTCAACCGTCTTGGAGAACCCAACCGTCTTGGAGAACCCAACCGTCTTGGAGAACCTCAACCATCTTGGAGAACCTCAACCGTCTTGGAGAACTCAACCGTCTTGGAGAACCTCAACCGCCTTGGAGAACCTCAACCGTCTTGGAGAACTCAACCGTCTTGGAGAACCTCAACCGTCTTGGAGAACTCAACCGTCTTGGAGAACCTCAACCGTCTTGGAGAACTCAACCGTCTTGGAGAACCTCAACCGTCTTGGAGAACTCAACCGTCTTGGAGAACCTCAACCGTCTTGGAGAACTCAACCGTCTTGGAGAACCCAACCGTCTTGGAGAACCTCAACCGTCTTGGAGAACCCCAACCATCTTGGAGAACCTCAACCGTCCAGGAGAACCTCAAGTGTCCCGAAGGTCCATGTGCCCATGGTGGGAGGGGTCATATAGGGGGATGATGGGGTTTGGGGGTGGGGACTGAGGTGTCCAGGAAGGTTCTAGATGTCCAGGAGAACCCAACCATCTTGGAGAACCTCAAGAGTCCAAGAGGAGCCATTTTGGGACAAATTGGGCTAGAAATCGGGGGGGTTCCCCCTTTTTTGGGGGGTGTTTGAGGTCATTGAGGTCCCGGCCAATCAGGGGAGGGCAAGGGGGGGGAGGTCCAAGGCGCTGCCATTGGCTGAGGGAGCGGGAGGCGGGGTGAGGGCGGCGGCCAATGAGGTGAGAGGTGGAGGAAGTGGGCGGTCTGGTGCCACCTGGGTGACCCCGTTGACCCCCCAATGGGAGCCAGGCGTTGGGGTTTGCCCCTCCCCCTCCCTGATTTTGGGGGTGGGGGAGGGGAAATCTGACCGTTGCGGGGGGGGGGGTGGTAAAATTGGGTCGAAACCCGCAAGTTTTGGGGGCCGGGCGGTGACGGGATTGAGCGGCCCGCGCGGAAAGGGGCAAAAAAGGGCGTTTTGCATAAAAAAGCAGAAAACGGTGGTTTTCAGTACGGGGGAGGGGATCTTTTGGGGGCGTGAAGAGGCAAATTGGGGGATTTTCCCAAAAAATAAGGTTTTGGGTTTTTTTTTTAATATGTAGAAATGGCGGGTTTTGCACAACAGGCAATTTTTGCCCAAAAGTGAAGATTTTTGGACAGAAAAGTCAAGATTTTTGGATAGAAAAGTCAAGATTTTGGAGGACAAAATTCAAGATTTTGGGGGGTGAAATTCAAGATTTTGGGACAAAAAGGTCAAGATTTTGGGGGCACAAACGTCAAGATTTGGGACCACAGAAGTCAAGATTTTGGGGGCATGAAAGTGAAGATTTTTGAGTACAGAAGTGAAGATTTTTGGAGCACAAAAATGAAGATTGTTTTTGGGTGCAAAAGTCAAGATTTTTGGGTGCAAAATTCAAGATTTTGGGGGCAGAAAAGTGAAGATTTTTGAGTACAGAGGTGAAGATTTTTGGAGGACAATAATGAAGATTTTTTTGGGTGCAAAAGTCAAGATTTTTGGGTGCAAGAGTCAAGATTGCTGGAGCACAAAAGCCAAGATTTTGGGGGCAGAAAAGTGAAGATTTTTGAGTACAGAAGTGAAGATTTTTGGAGCACAAAAATCAAGGCTTTGGGGCGCAGAAGTCAAGATTTTGGGGCAAAAAAGTCAAGATTTGTGAATTGCGGTTGGAGCTCTCTCCAAAAAAAGGCAGGTTTGGGGCAGGCAAGGGGAGGTTTTGTGCCAAATTTCATGTTTTTGGGCAAAAATCCACTGGTTTTCCCTTTTCGCGGAAAAAAAAAGGGGACTTTGGGTTTGGCAGTGAAGGTGGAAATGGGGTTTTTTTGCAGCAAAGTGCCTGGTTTGGGGGGAAAAAAGGAGATTTGGGGGGCTAAAATGATGATAAAGGAAGAAAATGTAGTTTTTTTCCCATAAAATGTGTGCGTTTGCTATAAAATGTGTGTTTTTGCCATAAAATGTGTGGTTTTGCCGTAAAATGTGTGTTTTTGCTGTAAAATGTGTGGTTTTGCTGTAAAATGTGTATTTTTGCCATAAAAATGTGTGGGGTTTGTGATAAAATGTGTGGTTTGGCGATAAAGTGCTTCTTTTTGTGCCGTAAAATGGGGGGTTTGCACCTAAAATGCTTTTTTTTTTGCCATAAAATAAGGGGGTTTTTGCCATAGAACGAGGGGGAAATTTGCTAGAAAATGCGGAATTTTTGCCATAAAATTAGGGGTTTTTTTCCCATAAAATGGAAGGGGTTTTTTTCATAAAATGTGGGTCTTTTTTACCGTAAAATCAAGTTTTTTTCCCTTTAAATGAGGGCTTTCTTTTTGTCACAAAATGGAGGGATTTTACCAAAAAAAGAGGATTTTTTTGGCCATAAATTTGGGTGGGGTTTTGCCATAAAATGAGGGCTTTTTACCTTAAAATGAGGACTGCTTTATGATAAAATGAGTTGTTTGTTATTTTTTTAATAAAATGAGGGATTTTTAAACATAAAATGAGGGGATTTTACCTTAAAATGAGGGTTTTTTTTACCACAGAATGAGGGTGGTTTTGCCTTAAAATGAGGATTTAATTTTTTGCCTTAAAACAAGGATTATTTTGCCATAAAATGCTGCTTTTGCTGTGTTTATTTTTGCCATAAAATGAGGGTTTTTTTCCATAAAATGATTTTTTTTTCCATAAAATGAGGGTTTTTTTCCATAAAATGATTTTTTTTCCATAAAATGAGGGTTTTTTTTCATAAAATGAAGTTTTTTTCCATAAAATGAGAAGGTTTTTTCATAAAATGAAGGTTTTTTTTCCATAAAATGATTTTTTTTTTTCATAAAATGAGGGGGGTTTAAACATAAAAGGGGGGTGGGGTGGTCCATAAAATGAGGGTTTTTTTCCATAAAATGAGATTTTTTTTCCATAAAATGATTGGGTTTTCCATAAAATGAGGGGGTTTTTACCATAACATGAGTCTTTTTTCTGTAAAATGAGTTTTTTTACCCTAAAATGAGGGCATTTTTTACCATAAATGAGGGCTTTTTTCTGTAAAATGAGATTTTTTTACCATAAAATGAGAGGCTTTCACCATAAAATGAGTTTTTTTCCATAAAGTAAATTTTTTTTCCATAAAATGAGGGGTTTTTTTCATAAAATGAGGGGTTTTTTTCATAAAATGAGGGGGAGGGTTTATCATAAAATGAGGTTTTTTTCCATAAAATGAGGCATTTTTCCCTAAAGTGAGGGCGTTTTTTACCATAAATTGAGGGGTTTTTTAACCATAAAACGAATTTTTTTAGCATAAAATGAGCATTTATTTACCTTAAAATGAGGGCTTTTTTTACCAAAAAAATGATAGTTTTTTTACCATAAAATGAGTTTTTTTTCAATAAAATGAGGGGAGGTTTCCATAAGAAGAAGGTTTTTTTCCATAAAATGAGGGGGTTTTTCCGTAAAATGAGATTTTTTACCATAGAAAGAGGCATTTTTACCATAAAATGAGGGCTTCTTTTACCATAAGATAAGAGGATTTTGCCATAATTTTTTTTTTCCATAAAATGAGATTCTTTTTTCATAAGATGAGGTGGTTTTCCATAAAATAAGGGGTTCTTTTTACCATAAAATGAGGGGTTTTCTTCTGTAAAATGAATTTTTTTTACCATAAAATGAGGGGCTTTTATCATAAAATGAGGGGTTTATTCCCACGGAATAAGTTTTTTTCCATAAAATGAGGGGGGGGTTTTCCATAAATGAAAGAGTTATATTCCATAAAATAAGCATTTATTTACCATAAAATGAGGGCTTTTTTTACCATAAAATGAGTTTTTGTTCTGTACAATGAAATTTTTTACCATAAAATGATTTCTTTTAACCATAAAATGAGAGTTTATTTACCAGAAAATGAGGGCTTTTTTTACCAGAAAATGAGGGGGTTTTTTACCATAAAATGAGGTTTTTTTCCATAAAGTTTTTTTTTCATAAAATGAGGGAGGCTTCCATAAAAAGATTTTTTTTTTTTTTTCCATAAAATGAGGTGGAGGTTTTTTACCATAAAATGAGGTGTTTTTTACCATAACATGAGGGTGTTTTCTATAAAATGAGGGGTTTTTTTACCATAAAATGAGGGGTTTTTTCCCTGTAAAATGAGATTTTTTTACCATAAAATTAGGGCTTTTTTCATATGAGTTTTTGTTTCCATAAAATGATAATTTTTTCCATAAAATGAGCTGGTTTTCCATAAAATGAGGGATTTTTTTTTCCCAGAAAATGAGGGTTTTCTTTACCATAAAATGAGGTTTCTTTCCATAAAACAAGGGGGTGTTTTTACCATAAAATGAGGGATTTTGACCATAAAATGAGGGTATTTTTACATAAATTGAGGGGGTTTACCATCGAGGGTTTTTTAACCATAACATGAGGTTTTTTTCTATAAAATAAGTTTTCTTTCCATAAAACAAGGCGCTTTTTTACCACAAAAATGGGTACTTTCCCCATGAAATAAGGGTCGTTTCCACAAAATGCAGATTTTTTTCCGCCAGAAACTCGGTATTTTCGTAGCGCCAGGTGTCAGCGCAGCTTTTGAAGACAACCCGGGGAATAAACGCAACAACTTTGAGCTGAAGGAGCCAAAAATAGCGACTTTTCGCAGCAGGAGGCCGTTGGCGGGAAGCCGACGGGTTCGGTGGCCGAAACCGGGGGAAAAAGGGGGATTTTAGCGCTGTAGCGGGTGAAATGAAGCGAAGCGGTTGGGCAGATGCAAATAATGCTCAAATGTGGTGGCTTTGCTCTAAATCGGCGGGTTTTTCTGGAGAAAAGAGACGGCTCGCCCCACCCTGCTCCCCCCACTCCCCCCCCTCCTCCTCCCCACCTCCAGTAGACCTGGTGGCCAATTGCCCTGGGTAGACCTGGTGGCCAGTTCGCACTGGGTAGACCTGATGGCCGGTTGCCACGGGTAGACCTGGTGGCCAGTTCCCACTGGGTAGATAGACCTGGTGGCCAGTTCCTATTGGGTAGACCTGGTTGCCCGTTCCCACTGGGTGGACCTGGTGGCCAATTGCCCTGGGTAGACCTGGTGGCCAGTTCGCACTGGGTCGACCTGGTGGCCCGTTCCCTTGGGTAGATAGACCTGGTGGCCAGTTCACACTGGGTAGACCTGGTGGCCAGTTCCTATTGGGTAGACCTGGTGGCCAGTTCCCCCTGGGTGGACCTGGTGGCTAGTTCACACTGGGTAGACCTGGTGGCCAATTGCCCTGGGTAGACCTGGTGGCCAGTTCGCACTGGGTCGACCTGGTGGCCCATTCCCACTGGGCAGACCTGGTGGCCAGTTCCCTTGGGTAGATAGACCTGGTGGCCTGCTCCCACTGGGTAGACCTGGTTGCCAGTTCCCACTGGGTAGACCTGGTGGCCAATTGCCCTGGGTAGACCTGGTGGCCAGTTCGCACTGGGTCGACCTGGTGGCCCATTCCCACTGGGCAGACCTGGTGGCCAGTTCCCTTGGGTAGACCTGGTGGCCAGTTCCTGCTGGGTAGACCTGGTGGCCAATTGCCCTGGGTAGACCTGGTGGCCAGTTCGCACTGGGTCGACCGGGTGGCCAGTTCCCTTGGGTAGATAGACCTGGTGGCCAGTTCACACTGGGTAGACCTGATGGCCAGTTGCCACGAGTAGACCTGGTGGCCAGTTCCCCTGAGTAGACCTGGTGGCCCATTCCCACTGGGTAGACCTGGTGGCCAGTTCCCTTGGGTAGACCTGGTGTCCAGTTCCTATTGGGTAGACCTGGTGGCCTGCTCCCACTGGGTAGACCTGGTGGCCAGTTCCCACTGGGTAGACCTGGTGGCCAATTCCCTTGGATCAACCTGGTGGCCAATTGCCCTGGGTAGACCTGGTGGCCAGTTCGCACTGGGTAGACCTGATGGCCAGTTGCCACGAGTAGACCTGGTGGCCAGTTCCTACTGGGTAGACCTGGTGTCCAGTTCCCTTGGGTAGACCTGGTGGCCAGTCCCTACTGGGTCAACCTGGTGGCCAATTGCCCTGGGTAGACCTGGTGGCCAGTGCACACTGGGTAGACCTGGTGGCCAGTTCCTATTGGGTAGACCTGGTGGCCTGTTCCCACTGGGTAGACCTGCTGGCCAATTGCCCTGGGTAGACCTGGTGGCCGGTGTGCCCCCCCCCCCCCATGGGTAGACCTGGTGGCTGCTGCCCCATCATCACAGCCCCCTCCTCCCCCCCCCCCCCCCCCAGCTGGGGGTGCCACCCACCCCAGGGTGCTACCTTGAGGCCCCACCTGACACCCTTGAGATGGGGGGGGGCGGGCAGGGACAGGAAACATCTGCCACCCGTAGCGGAGGTGAGGAGACCTCCCCCCCCCTCGGTCTCCCTGCACCCAGTGCGAGCACCCAGGCGTCGGCCTCCCCGTGCACCCCGTTTTCCTCCCCGTGCACGCGTGCAGCCGCGCAACGTCTTCTCCGTGCGCGTCTGAACCCCGTTTTCTTCGTGCACGCGTGCAGCCGCGCGACGTCTTCTCCGTGCGTGCACGCACCCCGTCTTTTCTGCGCGCATGTGCGTTCATGCGACGTCCTCTCCGTGCACGCGTGCACCCACGCATCATCTCCGCGCAACCGCGCAACGTCCTCTCCGTGCACGCGTGCGCCCTGTTTTCTTCTCTGTGCATGCGTGTGCATCCGTGCAACACCCTCTCCGTGCACGCGTGCGACGTCCGTGCAAGCGCGCACCCCGTTTTCTTCTCCGTGCGTGCATGTATCTGTGCATCGTCCTCTCCGTGCACGCGTGTGCAGCCGTGCAAAGTCCCCTCCGTGCACACCTGCAGCCCGTTTTCCTCCCCGTGCACGCGTGCGCCCACGCATCATCTCCGTGCACACGTGCAACAGCCGTGCAACGTCCTCCCCGTGCACGCGCGCACCCCGTTTTTCCTCTCTGTGCACACGCGTGCGCCCGTGCAACACGCCTGCACCCTATTCTCCTCCCCATGCACGCCCCCCCGCCCCTCCCCCCCTTCCTATCCCCTCCCCCTTTGCCGGGCGCGGGGTTTATTGTCACTCAGTGCAAGCAGCCAATGGGAGAGGTGGCCCGCCCCCCCCCGGTGTCACCTCCCCGGGGGGGGGACACGCCCCCCCTAGACCACACGCTGGATGACGTTCTTGTAGTCGCGGGCGGGGCCCTGCTTGAGCTGGATGACGGTGGAGAGGAGCCACTTGACCTGCAGGTGGGGGAGGGGGGGGCATGTTCAGGGCGTGGCACCTCAGGGGACCCCGGGTGTGGTGACCACCCGTCCGACCATCCGTCTATCTTCCCAACCGACCAGCCGGCCATCTCCCCGTCCCACCATCCATCCATCCACCGAGTTGTCCATCTACCCGACCAGCCAGCCATCTGCCCAACCATCCGTCCGTCTGTCCGTCCCACCATCCATCAATCTACCCAACCGTCCGTGCCACCATCCATCTGCCCAAACATCCACCCAACCATCGTCATCCATGTCCCCGTCCCACCAGCCATCCATCTAGTTGTCCATCCAGGCAACCATCTACCCAACCATCCAGCCAACCATCTAGTCGTCCATCTACCCAACCAACCAGCCAAACATCCACCCAACCATCCATCTACCCATCCATCCATCCATCTAATCATCTATCTACCTGTCCCACCATCCATCCATCCAGTCATCCATCTACTTGTCCCACCATCCATCCATCCATCTGGTCATCCATCTACCCAACCCTCCAGCCAACCATCGAGTTGTCCAGCTACCCAACCAACCAGCCAAACATCCACCCAACCATCCATCTACCCATCCATCCATCCATCTAATCATCTATCTACCTGTCCCACCATCCATCCATCCAATCATCCATCTACTTGTCCCACCATCCATCCATCCATCTGGTGATCCATCTACCTGTCCCACCATCCATCCACCCATCTACACATCCATCTACCCAACCCTCCAGCCAACCATCGAGTTGTCCAGCTACCCAACCAACGAGCCGAACATCCACCCAAACATCCATCTACCCAACCGTCCATCCAGCCATCTGATCATCCATCCACCCATCCCACCATCCATCTAGTCATCCATCTACACATGCATCTACCCAACCATCCATCCAATCATCCATCTACCTGTCCCACCATCCATCCATCTAGTCATCCATCTACCCAACCATCCAGCCAACCACCTAGTCGTCCATCTACCCAACCAACCAGCCAAACATCCACCCAATCATCCATCTACCCATCCATCCATCCATCTGATCATCCATCTACCCGTCCCACCATCCATCTAGTCATCCATCTACACATGCACCTACCCAACCATCTATCCATCCATCTACCTGTCCCACCATCCATCCATCTAATCATCCATCTACCTGTCCCATCATCCATCCATCCATCCATCCAGTCTTCCATCTACCCAACCATCCAGCCAACCATCTAGTCGTCCATCTACCCAACCAACCATTCATCTACCCAACCATCCATCCATCCATCCATCCACCCATCCCACCATCCAGTCATCCATCCACACATCCATCTACCCAACCCTCAAGCCAAGTTGTCCATCTACCCAACCAACCAGCCGAACACCCACCCGACCATCCATCTACCCATCCACCCAACCATCCAGCCGTCTATCCATCCCACCATCCATCCTTCCATCTAGTCATCCATCTACCCAACCATCTAGTTGTCCATCTCCTCAACCATCCATCCATCCATCTACCCAAACATCCAGCCCTCTACCCGTCCATCCATCCATCCATCTACCCACCTATCTAGTTGTCCATCTAGTTCTCCATCCATCCATCCATCCTTTTATCTATCGATCCATCCACCGCCCGTCCACCTCTGGGACCTCCAACTCTCCTCCTCCCACCCTCCCCACCTCACCTTGAAGAGGGTGATGGTAGCGCTGTAGCAGACGCTGAGGAGGAAGAGGGTGATGAAGACGGCGATGGTGTCCCAGGACCCGTTGGACTTCTCGGGGTCGGCGTAGCAGAAGTCTTCGGGCAGGCTGAAATCTGGGAGAGGGGAGGAGGAGGAAGAGGGTGAGCGTCCGGCAGCTGCCTGCCCCTCTGCCTGTCCTCGGTGTCCCCTTGTCCCTCACCCCTCTGTCCCACCCTCGCTCCATCCATGCATCTACCCAACCGTCCGGCCGACCACGCCTCCGTCCGGCCAGCCAACCATCTACGCCCCCGTCCACCACCTGCCCGACCCCTTCTCCACCCACCTCCTCATCCCTACGGGAACGTCCCTCCCACCCGCCCTCGCCCCACGGAGGACGTGGGTGGGGTGAGGTTGGTGGGTGGAAGGGCGGGACGTGCCCTGCAGCCTCAGGACGGGTGTCCGTCATCCACCCCTTGCAGGCACTCGTCTCTTGGGTCATCCATCCGTCCGTCCATACATCCCATTGCATAGCTGTCCATCTGCCTGTTCTCCAACCCTTCATCCATCTCCATCCATCTATCCAACTATCTCCATCCATCTCTCCAATCTTCTCCATCCATCTCCATCCATCTATCCAACCATCTCTATCCCTCTATCCAACCATCTCCATCCATCTCCACCCATCTATCCAATCTTCTCTACCCATCTCCATCCATCTCCATCCATCTATCCAATCTTCTCTACCCATCTCCATCCATCTCTGTCCATCTCCATCCATCTATCCAACCATCTCCATCCATCTCCATCCATCTATCCAACCATCTCCATCCATCTACCCAATCTTCTCTACCCATCTCCATCCATCTCCGTCCATCTCCATCCATCTATCCAACCATCTCCATCCATCTCCAACCATCTCCACCCATCTATCCAATCTTCTCTACCCATCTCCATCCATCTCTGTCCATCTCCATCCATCTATCCAACCATCTCCATCCATCTCCATCCATCTATCCAACCATCTCCATCCATCTACCCAATCTTCTCTACCCATCTCCATCCATCTCCGTCCATCTATCCGTCCATCTCCATCCAAACCCATCCATCTCCACCCAACCCCGTCCATCTCCACCCACCTACCCAATCTTCTCTATCCATCTCCATCCATCTCCACCCATCTCCACCCATCTCCAACCATCTCCATCCATCTATCCAACCATCTCCATCCATCTCCATCCACCTCCAACCATCTCCATCCATCCATCCAACCATCTCTGCTAATTTCTATCCCTCTCCACCCATCTCCATCCATCTATCCAACCATCTCCATCCATCTCCACCCATCTACCCAATCTTCTCTACCCATCTCCATCCATCTCCATCCATCTATCCGTCCATCTTCATCCATCTATCCAACCATCTCCATCCAACCCCATCCATCTCCATCCATCTAGCCAACCATCTCCATCCATGCCCATCCATCTATCCAACCATCTCCACCCAGCTACCCAATCTTCTCTATCCATCTCCGGCCACCTCTGTCCATCTCCACCCATCTATCCAACCATCTCCACCCATCTCCATCCATCTCCAACCATTTCCATCCATCTATCCAACCATCTCTGCCAATTTCTATCCCTCTCCACCCATCTCCATCCATCTATCCAACCATCTCCAACCATCTATCCAATCTTCTCTACCCATCTCCATCCATCTCCATCCATCTATCCGTCCATCTTCATCCATCTATCCAACCATCTCCATCCAACTCCAACCATCTATCCAATCTTCTCTACCCATCTCCATCCATCTATCCAACCATCTCCATCCAAACCCATCCATCTCCAACCATCTCCATCCATCTCCATCCATCTATCCAACCATCTCCATCCAAACCCATCCATCTCCAACCATCTCCATCCATCTCCAACCATCTATCCAAACATCTCCATCCATCTATCCGTCCATCTTCATCCATCTATCCAACCATCTCCACCCATCTACCCAATCTTCTCTACCCATCTCCATCCATCTCCATCCATCTCTCCGTCCATCTTCATCCATCTATCCAACCATCTCCATCCAACCCCATCCATCTAGCCAACCATCTCCATCCATGCCCATCCATCTAGAACCATCTCCACCCATCTACCCAATCTTCTCTATCCATCTCCGGCCACCTCTGTCCATCTCCACCCATCTATCCAACCATCTCCATCCATCTCCAACCATTTCCATCCATCTATCCAACCATCTCTGCCAATTTCTATCCCTCTCCACCCATCTCCACCCATCTCCATCCATCTCCAACCATCTCCATCCACCCATCTCCCCCCACCCCTCTACCTCTCCACCTGTCCCCGTGTCTCTCCCTCCATCTCCCATGGGTGCAACTCCCACGTGTTGCCCCCACGGTTGGGGAGGAACCTCCCCTTCCTCCCTGTCCATCCGTCTGTCCAGCTATCACGCAGGCCCACCACTGTCCATCCAGCTCTTCCTCCAACCATCTGCCCACCCAACCATCTGCCCGCCCACCCACCCACCAACCCTCCTGTCCATCCAGGCGTGCATCTGCCCATCCATCCCTCCCTCCGTCCATCCAGGTGTCCATCCGTCCCACCAGATCTCTCTCCATCAATCCATCTGCCTGATGTCTCCCTGTCCATCCATCCATCCGTCCCACCTGATATCTCCCCAGCCACCCACCTACCACACCTGATGTCTCCCCGTCCATCCATCCATCCATCCATCCATCCATCCATCCATCCCTCTTCCTCTTGTGTCCTCATCCAGCCATGGCTGGTGTCCGTCCGTCCATCCATCCACCCACCCGAGGTCTCCCCATCTAGCCAACTCTCTGATGGCTCCCCCTCCATCCATCATGGCTGGTGTCCATCCATCTGACATCTCCCCATCCATCCATCCGACATCTCCCCATCCATCCATCCATCCATCCATCCATCCATGTTTGATGTCCATCCATCCACCCAATATCTCCTCATCCATCTGTCCATCCACCCATCCACCATGCTTGATGTCTCCCCATCCATCCACCATGTTTGATATCCATCCATCCACCATCTAATGTCTCCTCATCCATCCGTCCATCCACCCATCCACCATGTTTGATGTCTTCTCATCCATCCATCCACCATGTTTGATGTCCATCCTTCCATCCATCCATCCTTCATCTCATGTCTCCTCATCCATCCATCCACCATGTTTGATATCCATCCATCCTTCATCTAATGTCTCCTCATCCATCCGTCCATCCACCATGTTTGACGTCTCCCCAACCATCCAACTATGTTTGATGTCCATCCATCCATCCATCAATCCAACCATCCAACCATGTTTGATGTCCGTCCATCCATCATCTCATGTCTTCCCATCCACCATGTTTGACATCTCCCCATCCATCCAACCATGTTTGATGTCCATCCATCCATCCATCCATCCATCCATCCATCCACCATGTTTGATGTCCATCCATCCATCCATCCATCCATCCATCCATCCATCCTTCATCTAATGTCTCCTCATCCATCCATCCATCCATCCACCATGTTTGACGTCTCCCCATCCATCCACCATGTTTGATGTCCATCCATCCATCCACCCATCCATCCATCCATCCAACCATGTTTGATATCCATCCATCCATCATCTCATGTCTTCCCATCCACCATGTGTGACATCTCCCCATCCATGTTTGATGTCCATCCATCCATCCATCCATCCATCCATCCATCCAACCATGTTTGATGTCCATCCATCCATCCATCCAACCATCCAACCATGTTTGATGTCCGTCCATCCATCATCTCATGTCTCCCCATCCATCCATCCACCATGTTTGTCCGTCCATCCATCCATCCATCCAACCATCCAACCATGTTTGATGTCCGTCCATCCATCATCTCATGTCTTCCCATCCACCATGTTTGACGTCTCCCCATCCATCCAACCATGTTTGATGTCCATCCATCCATCCATCCGTCCATCCATCCATCCATCCACCATGTTTGATGTCCATCCATCCATCCATCCAACCATCCAATCATGTTTGATGTCCGTCCATCCATCACCTCATGTCTCCCCATCCACCATGTTTGACATCTCCCCATCCATGTTTGAAGTCCATCCATCCAACCATGTTTGATATCCATCCATCCATCCATCAATCTAACCATGTTTGATGTCCATCCTTCCATCCATCCATCCTTCATCTAATGTCTCCTCATCCATCCATCCATCCACCATGTTTGACGTCTCCCCATCCATCCAACCATGTTTGATGTCCCTCCATCCATCACCTCATGTCTCCCCGCCCACCACGTTTGATGTCTCCCCATCCCTCCATCCATCACCCCGCGTCTCCCCATCCCTCCCCCCCGCCCATCCGCCACATTTGACATCTCCGCCCCCGCCATGCCCATGGCTCCGCCCCCCTTCCCCCCTCCCCCGGCACTCAGAGGCAGACGCCAGCCTGACTTCTTCTCCTTTATTCACCCACCCAAGACGGGGGGAGGGGTGGGGGGGGAGGGGAGGACCGAGGCGGGTGGGGGGAGGGGGCGGGGGCCGACGGCGGTGCCACCACCTCATTTTTTACCGGGGTTCTTGTTGATGCTACGTTGGATGAACTTCATGGGCAGCGCTTCGTGGACCACCATGCAGACGAAGGTGGTGCCCCGGTTCCACTCCTCCCTCTTGACGACCAATCGGCTGTAGAGGAAGTAGGAGGCGTCGCCCGTCTTCTCCTTCAGCGGTTGGACGGTGTCGTAGGTGGCGGCGTCCAAGGTCTCTTGGTTCTTCTGCCACTCCACCGAGATGTCCTCGGGGTAGAAGCCTCGCACCAAACAGGTCAAGCTGAGCGTGTCCCGGTTGCCGCTCAGCTCCTCGGAGGGCGGAGCCAGCAGGTAGACGCTGGGAGCCAGGCGCTTGCCTGCGGGGGAGGGGAGGGCGTGAGCGAGGGGCGGGGCCGAAATGGGGCGGGGCGGGGGGGAGGAAATGGCGACGGGAAGGCCGGGGGTGACGCGACGGGAAGCGGGATCGGCGAGCGACGGGTGGCGCGCCGCCACCCGGGCGTGAGGCGACGCGACCTGGGGGTGGGGTGACGCGGCGCAACGGAGGCGTGGCGCAACGCGGCGGGGGCGCGGCGCGACGCGTGATGCGACGCGACCTAGGCGTGGCGCGACGCAAGGTTGGCGTGATGCAATGCAAGATTGGCGTGGCGCAAGGCAAGACCTAGGCGTGGCGCAATGCAAGATAGGCGTGGTGCAATGCAAGATAGGCGTGGCGCAACGGAAGATAGGCGTGGCGCAACGCAAGATAGGCATGATGCAACGGAAGATAGGCGTGGCGCAACGCAAGATAGGCATGGCGCAATGCAAGATAGGCGTGATGCAAGGCAAGATAGGCGTGGCACAATGCAAGATAGGCGTGATGCAAGGCAAGATAGGCGTGGCACAACGCAAGATAGGCGTGGCACAATGCAAGATAGGCGTGATGCAACGCAAGATAGGCGTGGCACAATGCAAGATAGGCGTGATGCAACGCAAGATAGGCGTGACGCAACGCAAGATAGGTGTGGCGCAATGCAAGATAGGCGTGGCACAACGCAAGATAGGCGTGGTGCAACGCAACGTAGGCGTGACGAGCTGCCAATCGGCCCCGACGCGCCCCCCGCCCCCCGCCCGCGGCGAGGCGCCATGCCGCAATGCGAGGCCGAGGAGGCGCGGCGCAATGCGGACGAGGCGCGGCGCTATGCAAATGAGGCAGGGGGGCGGGAGGGCCTTACCGGGTTTCTTGCTGATGCTCCTGCTGATGGGGGAGGGCAGCTCGGCGTGGTTGATGGTGCAGGTGAAGGTCTCGCCCTCCTCCCAGTCGTGGGTGGAGATGGGGACCTCGCTGGTGGCCGTGAAGGTGCCGTTGAACTGGGCCTTCAGCGGGTGAAGGTGGGGACGGAGGGTGCCCCCCCGTTTCCGGGTCCAGCTCACCACCACATCCTCGTCACTGGGTAAACTGGTGGCCAAGCAACGGAGTTTGGGGTTTTGGGAGACGTAGAGTTCCGAGGGGGTGGGGGGAAGGACGAAGACTTGGATGTGGCTGGCGTCCGGCGGGGCACCTGGGAGGGGGAAGTGGTGGAGGTGAACGTCGCGGTGATGCCACCGGCCCCGGAAGTAAGGTGGGGGGAACCCCGGGGAGATGCCACCACCCAACTCAACGGGCGGTCAACCCCATGGAGATGCCACCATGCAACTCAAGGTGGGGTGAATCCCATGGAGATGCCCCCACCCAAAGAACTTGGGGTCAACCCAAGAGGGGTGGAGACCCCCAGAGCAATGGGAGGTGAACTCCATGGAGATGCCGCCACCCAACTCAACGTGGGGTCAACTCAAGGCGATGCCACCACCCAACGCAAGGTCTGCTCAACCCAAGGAGATGTCACCACCCAACTCAACGTTGGGTCAACCCCATGGAGATGCCACCACTCAACTCAAAGTGGGGTGAATCCCATGGAGGTGCCAGCGCCCAACTCAACGTGGGGTCAACTCTATGGAGATGCCACCACTCAACTCAACGTGGGGTGAATGCCATGGAGATGCCACCACCCAACTCAACGTTGGGTCAACCCCATGGAGATGCCACCACCCAACTCAACGTTGGGTCAACCCCATGGAGATGCCGCCACCCAACTCAACGTTGGGTCAACCCCATGGAGATGCTGCCACCCAACTCAACGTGGGGTGAATCCCATGGAGATGCCACCACCCAACACAAGGTCTACTCAACCCAGGGAGATGCCACCACCCAACTCAACATAGGGTCAACCCAAGGAGATGCCACCACCCAACTCAACGTTGGGTCAACCCCATGGAGATGCCACCACCCAACTCAACGTTGGGTCAACCCCATGGAGGTGCCAGCACCCAACTCAACATAGGGTCAACCCAAGGATATGCCACCACCCAACTCAACATGGGGTCAACCCCATGGCGATGCCACCCCCCAACGCAAGGTCTACTCCACCCAAGGAGATGCCACCACCCAACTCAACATGGGGCGAATCCCATGGAGATGCCACCCAACTCAACATGGGGTCAACCCCATGGCGATGCCACCCCCCAACGCAAGGTCTACTCCACCCAAGGAGATGCCACCACCCAACTCAACATGGGGCGAATCCCATGGAGATGCCACCCAACTCAACATGGGGTCAACCCATGGAGATGCCACCCCCCAACGCAAGGTCTACTCAACCCAAGGAGATGCCACCACCCAACTCAACGTTGGGTCAACCCCATGGAGGTGCCAGCACCCAACTCAACATAGGGTCAACCCAAGGAGATGCCACCACCCAACTCAACGTTGGGTCAACCCATGGAGATGCCACCACCCAACACAAGGTCTACTCCACCCAGGGAGATGCCACCACCCAACTCAACATGGGGTCAACCCAAGGAGATGCCACCAGCCAACTCAACGTTGGGTCAACCCCATGGCGATGCCACCCCCCAACGCAAGGTCTACTCCACCCAAGGAGATGCCACCACCCAACTCAACGTCGGTGGAACTCACTCAAGCACTTGTGGCCGGTGACCTCATGCACGCTGCTCGAGCCGGGGTGGGTGACCTTGCAGGAGAAGGTCTTCTGCTGCCAATCCTCCAAGGAGACGTTGAGGTGAGAGCTGGTACGGAAGGTCCCGCCGGCGGCTTCGGGTACGACGGGGTCAACGGAAGGGGCGGGGCTGAAGCGTTGGCCGTCCACCAACCACTCCACGGTGACGGCGGCGGGGGAGAAGTGGGAGACGAGGCAGACGAGGTGGGCGGAGTCGATGTCGCAGGCGTGGAAGACGTCGACGGTGGGGACGTGGGGCTTGGAGACTGCGGGGGAGGGGAGAAGGGGCGGGGTCGGCAAGGGCGGGGCAGCGGGGGGAAAAAGCCGCCGAAATTGCGCCTGCGAGGGCGCCGGGCGCGATTGCAGTCCTGCTGCAGCCGCGCGGGGGATGCGATGCGAAAGAGCCCGCTGCGATTACGAGCCCGCTGCAATTGCAACCGTGCTGCAATTGCAACTGCAAGGCCTCCTGCTGCAATTGCAGCTGCGAGTTTTCCTGCTGCAATTGCAAGCTCGCTGCAGCTGCAAGCGGGATGCAATGCAAAACCCCAGAGAGATCCCGCTGCAATTGCGATCTTGCTGCAATTGCGATCCCACTGCAATTGCAACTCTGCTGCAACTGCAAGGCCTCCTGCTGCAATTGCAACCCTGCTGCAACACAACTCCGAGGGATCTGGATGCAATTGCAAGCTCGGTGCACCTGCAAGCGGGGTGCAATGCCAAAGCAAAGCATCCTGCTGCAATTGCAACTCCACGGGCTTCTGATGCAATTGCAAGCTTAGTGCAGCTCCAAGCGGGATGCAACGGAAAAGCAAAAGATCCTGCTGCGATTACGATCCCGCTGCAATTACAATCCCACTGCAATGCAGCTGCACGGCCTCCTGCTGCAGTTGCAATCATGCTGCAATGCAAAAGATCCCGCTGCAATTACGAGCCTGCTGCAATTACGATCCCGCTGCAATTGCAACTGCAAGGCCTCCTGCTGCAATTGCAAGCTCGGTGCAGCTGCAAGCAGGATGCAATGCAAAATCAAATGATCCAGCTGCAATTTATGATCCCACTGCAATTACGATCGCACTGCAATTGCAGCCCTGCTGCAGCTGCAAGCACGACGCAATGCAAAAGCAAAGGCTCCTGCTGCAATTATGATCCGGCTGCAATTGCAACTGCAAGGCCTCCTTATGCAATTGCAAGCTCGGTGCAGCTGCAAGCGGGATGCAATGCCACAGCAAAGGATTGTGCTGCAATTACGATCCTGCTGCAGCTGCAACCCTGCTGCAATTGCAAATCCGTGGCCTTCTGATGCAATTGCAAGCTCAGTGCAGCTCCAAGCGGGATGCAATGCAAAAGCAAAAGATCCTGCTGCGATTACGATCCCGCTGCAATTACAATCCCACTGCAATGCAGCTGCACGGCCTCCTGCTGCAATTGCAACCCTGCTGCAGTTGCAATCACGCTGCAATGCAAAAGCAAAAGATCCTGCTGCAATTACGATCCCGCTGCAATTATGATCCTGCTGCAATTACAATCCCCCTGCAATTGCAACCCTGCTGCAATTGCAACTGCAAGTTCTCCTGCTGCAATCGCAAGCTTGGTGCAGCTGCAAGCAGGATTCAGTGCAAAAGCAAATGATGCTGCTGCAATTATGATCCTGCTGCAATTGCGAACCTGCTGCAATTGCAACTGCAAGGCCTCCTGCTGCAATTGCAACCCTGCTGCGGCTACAAGTGGGATGCAATGCCAAAGCAAAAGAGCCTGTTGCAATTACGATGCTGCTGCAATTGCAGGCCTGCTGCAATTGCAACAACACTGCAATGCAAAAGCAAAGGATCCCGCTGCAATTACAATCCTGCTGCAACTGCAACCCTGCTGCAATTGCAACTGCAAGTCCTCCTGCTGCAATTGCGATCCTGCTGCGTTTGCAATCATGCTGCGATGCCAAAGCAAAAGAGCCTGTTGCAATTACGATGCTGCTGCAATTGCAGGCCTGCTGCAATTGCAACCACACTGCAATGCAAAAGCAAAGGATCCCGCTGCAGTTATGATCCTGCTGCAATTACGATCCCACTGCAATTGCAACTGCAAGTCCTCCTGCTGCAATTGCAAGCTCGGTGCAGCTGCAAGCAGGATTCAATGCAAAAGCAAAGGATCCCGCTGCAGTTATGATCCTGCTGCAATTGCCATCCTGCTGCAATTGCGATCCTGCTGCAATTACGATCCTGCTGCAATTGCGATCCTGCTGCATTTGCAATCACGCTGCGATGCCAAAGCAAAAGAGCCTGTTGCAATTACGATCCCGCTGCAATTACGATCCTGCTGCAAATACAATCCTGCTGCAAATACAATCCTGCTGCAATTACGATCCTGCTGCAGTTAAGATCCCGCTGCAAATATGATCCTGCTGCAAATACAATCCTGCTGCAATTACAATCCCACTGCAATTACGATCCCACTGCAATTAAGATCCCGCTGCAATTATGATCCCGCTGCAATTACGATCCTGCTGCAATTACGATCCCGCTGCAATTACGATCCCGCTGCAATTAAGATCCTGCTGCAATTATGATCCCGCTGCAAATACAATCCCACTGCAATTGCAATCCCGCTGCAATTACGATCCCGCTGCAATTGCAATCCCGCTGCAATTACAATCCCACTGCAATTACGATCCCGCTGCAATTACGATCCTGCTGCAATTGCAATCCCGCCGCAATCACGATCCCGCCGCAATCGCGACCCCGCCGCCCCCGTACCTTGAATATCGGTGGTCTTCTTGAAGCCGGAGGGCGGGTGCTCCACGGTGCACTGGAGGCGGTTGGGCTGCCCGCTGGTGACGCGGAGTTGACTCCCTAGGGTGTAACTCCCCGAGGGCCGGCGGGAGGCGGGGAAAGTCCGGGTGACGGCGGGTGACGTCCCGCTGTCCCACGTCACCTTCACCGGTTCCGGGAAATAGCCGTCCACCAAACAAGCCACCACCACCGCGGAGGAGACGCCGCCCGAGCAGGCCACCAAGGGGAAGACGGTGGGGACGGTCACCGAGGCTGCGGGGGATAGGAGGGCGGTTACGGGGAGTTTGTTTTTTTTTTTTGGGTGGGGGGCACCCGGCTGCACCCCTGGTTTGGGGCCGAGGGTGGGTCAGAGAGCCCCAGGGGGCAACCCCGAGGGAGATGCCTGCAGCCCAAGGGAGCGCCGTGCACCCGAGTTGCGCCCCAAGGGACCCACCTGCACCCTAAGGGCACCCACGTGCACCCCAAGACACCTCTGTGCACCCGAATTGCACCCCAAGGGACCCACCCGCACCCTAAGGGCACCCCAAGAGCACCCGTGTGCACCCCAAGACACCCATCTGCACCCGAATTGCACCCTAAGGGACCTCTCTGCACCCTAAGGGCACCCCAAGACACCCATCTGCACCCAAAGAGCACCCCAAGGCACCTCTCTGCACCCTAAGAGCACCCCAAGACACCTCCGTGCACCCAAATTGCACCCTAAGGGACCCACCTGCACCCTAAGGGCACCCTAAGGGCACCTCGGTGCACCCCAAGACACCCAACTGCACCCTAAGAGCACCCCAAGACACCTCTCTGCACCCAAATTGCACCCCAAGGGACGTCTCTGCACCCTAAGGGCACCCCAAGAGCACCCGTGTGCACCCCAAGACACCTCTGTGCACCCAAATTGCACCCCAAGGGACCCACCTGCACCCTAAGGGCAGCCTAAGAGCACCCCAAGGGACCTCTGTGCACCCTAAGTGCACCCCAAGACACCCATCTGCACCCAAAGAGCACCCCAAGGCACCTCTCTGCACCCTAAGAGCACCCCAAGACACCTCTCTGCACCCAAATTGCACCCCAAGGGACGTCTCTGCACCCTAAGAGCACCCATGTGCACCCCAAGACACCTCCGTGCACCCAAATTGCACCCTAAGGGACCCACCTGCACCCTAAGGGCACCCCAAGGGACCTCTCTGCACCCTAAGAGCACCCCAAGACACCTCTGTGCACCCAAATTGCACCCCAAGGGACCCACCTGCACCCTACGGGCAGCCTAAGAGCACCCTAAGGGACCTCTCTGCACCCTAAGTGCACCCCAAGACACCCATCTGCACCCAAATTGCACCCCAAGGGACCCACCTGCACCCTAAGGGCAGCCTAAGAGCACCCCAAGGGACCTCTGTGCACCCTCAGAGCACCCACGTGCACCCCAAGACACCTCCGTGCACCCGAATTGCACCCCAAGGGACGTGTCTGCACCCTAAGGGCACCCTAAGGGCACCTCAGTGCACCCCAAGACACCCATCTGCACCCAAAGAGCACCCCAAGGCACCTCTCTGCACCCTAAGAGCACCCCAAGGGACCCACCTGCACCCTAAGAGCACCCCAAGGGCACCCATGTGCACCCCAAGGGACCTGTCTGCACCCTCAGAGCACCCATGTGCACCCCAAGACACCTCTGTGCACCTGAATTGCACCCCAAGGCACCCACCTGCACCCTAAGAGCACTCCAGGAGCACCCTATTTTCACCCCAAGGCACCTCTCTGCACCCTAAGAGCACCCCAAGAGCACCCCAGGGTGTCTAATTGCACCCCAAAGGACCACTCTGCACCCTAAGAGCACCCCAAGAGCACCCTAAGAGCACTCCAAGAGCACCCCAGGCTGTCTATTTGCACCCCAAGGGACCTCCCTGCACCCTAACTGCACCCCAAGAGCACCCCAAGGAACCTCTTGGCACCCTAAGAGCACCCCAAGAGCACCCCAGGGTGCCTATTTGCACCCCAAGGCACCTCCCTGCACCCTAAGAGCACCCCAAGAGCACCCCAGGGTGTCTAATTGCACCCCAAAGGACCACTCTGCACCCCAAGAGCACCCCAAGAGCATCCCAAGGCACCTCTCAGCACCCCAAGAGCACCCTAAGAGCACCCCAAGAGCACCCCAGGGTGCCTATTTGCACCCCAAGGCACCTCCCTCCACCCCAAGAGCACCCATGTGCACCCCAAGGGACCTCGCTGCACCCTAATTACACCCTAATTACACCCCAATTACACCCCAAGAGCACCCCAGGGTGTCTAATTGCACCCCAAGAGCACCCCCCTGCACCCTTTTTGCACCCCAAGGGACCCCTCGGCACCCCGGGGTGCTGCTGTGCCGCCCCACAGCACCGCTCTGCACCCTAATGCAACCCCTGCCCCATAGCGTCCCCTGCCCCATAGGGACCTCCCGCCCCATAGAAACTCCTATCCTATAGGATTCCCTGTCCCATAGGAACCCCTGCCCTATAGGAACCCCTGCCCTATAGGAATCCCATACTACAGCTTAGCTGACCCCTGCCCCATAGGGACCTCCTGCCCCATAGGGACCCCATACTACAGCTTAGCTCCCCGCTGCCCTATAGGAAGCCCTGCCCCATAGGGAATCCCTGCCCCATAGAAACCCCTGCCCCATAGAGACTGCTGCCCCATAGGGATCCTATACTACAGCCTAGCTGACCCCTGCCCTATAGGATCCCCTGCCCCATAGGAACCCCTGCCCTATAGGAATCCCATACTACAGCTTAGCTCCCCCCCTGCCCTATAGAGAACCCCTGCCCCGTAGGACCCCCTGCCCCATAGGGACCCCATACTACAGCTTAGCTGCCCCATAGGGACCCCCTGCCCTATAGAAACCCCTGCCCCATAGGACCCCCTGCCCTATAGGGAAGCCCTGACCCAGCCTTGCTACCCCCTACCCTGTAGGGACCCCTGCCCCATAGGGACCCCCTGCCCCATAGGGACCCCATACTACAGCTTAGCTGCCCCATAGGGACCCCCTGCCCCATAGGGACCCCATACTACAGCTTAGCTGACCCATAGGGACCCCCTGCCCTATAGGAACCCCTGCCCCATAGCACCCCCTGCCCTATAGGGACCCCCCTGACTCATAGGGACTCCATACTACAGCTTAGCTGACCCCTGCCCCATAGGAACCCCTGCCCCATAGGACCCCCTGCCCTATAGGGACCCCATACTACAGCTTAGCTGCCCCATAGGGACCCCCTGCCCTATAGGGACCCCTGCCCCATAGGACCCCCTGCCCTATAGGGACCCCCTGCCCCATAGGGACCCCCCTGCCCTATAGGGACCCCCTGCCCTATAGGGACCCCATACTACAGCTTAGCTGCCCCATAGGGACCCCCTGCCCTATAGGGACCCCTGCCCCATAGGACCCCCTGCCCTGTAGGGACCCCCCTGCCCCATAGGGACCCCCTGCCCTATAGGGACCCCCCTGCCCTATAGGGACCCCATACTACAGCTTAGCTCCCCCCCTGCCCTATAGAGAACCCCTGCCCCATAGGATCCCCTACCCCATAGGGACTCCATACTACAGATCAGCTCCCCCCTGCCCCATAGGAGCCCCCTACCCTATAGGAACCCCTGCCCCACAGAACCCCTGCCCCACAGAACCTTATACTACAGCTTAGCTGACCCCTGCCCCATAGGAACCCCTGCCCCATAGGACCCCTTGCCTTATAGGGACCCCACACTACAGCTCTAGCTGCCCCATAGGGACCCCCTGCCCCATAGGGACCCCATACTACAGCTTAGGTGACCCCTGCCCCATAGGGACCCCTGCCCCATAGGAACCCCTGCCCTATAGGGACCCCTGCCCCATAGGGACCCCTTCCCCATAGGAACCCCATACTACAGCTTAGCTGCCCCATAGGGACCCCCCTGCCCTATAGGGACCCCGTACTCCAGCTTAGCTCCTCCTGCCCCATAGGAAGGCCCTGCCCTATAGGGACCCCTGCCCCACAGGGACCCCATACCACAGCTTAGCTGGCCCCGGCCCCATAGGGAGCCCCTGCCCCATAAGTCCCCCTTGCTCCTTCCTAGCAGCCCCTTGCCCCATAGACCCTCCCCCATTATCTATGGGGTAGTTACCCCCTACCCCATAGCAGCCCCCTGCCCCATAGGGGCCTCATATTCCACCTCTGCCCCATAGAGACCTCCCTGCCCTATAGGGACTCCCTGCCCCATAGGGACTTCATAGTCCACCTCTGCCCCATAGGGCCCCCTGCCCCATAAGACCCCCCAACCCCTGCCCCATAGGGCCCCCCGTTGCCCCATAGGGACTCCCCCCACCCCATAGGGAGTCCCCCCACCCCATAGGGACACCCCCCCCCCCCGCCCCACACCTCCCAGCCCCACAGAAAAGGCGTCCGGCCCTACCGGCGTGGCTTGCGGCTCCAGACCCTCTGCCCCACGGCGAGCCCTCTCCTGCCCCATAGCCACGGCGTGGAGCCCTTGCTCCTCTGCCCCACGGCTCTCTGGGAGATGATGCAATGGGGCCCCTCCCCCCCCCCCCAACCCCCCAACTTCCCCTTTCCCGCCCAGCACCCAGGTTGGTCCCAGGGGAGCACCCAGCACCCGTTGCAGGGCCTTGGCAGCCCCATAGCACCCCATAGCACCCCATTGTGCCCCATAGCACCCTATCATGCCCCATAGTGCCCCATAGCACCCCATAGCACCTTAAAGCACCCCATTACACCCTGTGCCCCATAGCACTTCATAGCACCCCATTGTGCCCCATAGCACCCTAAAGCACCCCATAGCACACCCTGCACCCCATAGCACCCCATTGTGCCCCATTGTACCCTGTGCCCCATAGCACCCCATAGCACCCTATTGCACCCCATAGCACCCCATTGTGCCCCATAGCACCCCATTACACCCCCTATCACCCAGCACCCCATAGCACCCTATTGCGCCCCATAGCACGCTAAAGCACCCTATGGCACACCCTGCACCCCATAGCACCCCATTATATCCCATTGCGCCCCATTGCACCCTGCACCCCATCGTGCCCCATAGCACCCTATTGCGCCCCATAGCACCCCATAGCACCCCCTTGTGCCCCATAGCATCCTATTGCACCCCATAGCACCCTATTGTGCCCCATAGCACCCTACCGTGCCCCATAGCACCCTATCATGCCCCATAGCACCTCATTGTGCCCCATAGCACCCTATTGCACCCCATAGCACCCTACCGTGCCCCATAGCGCCCTATCAAGCCCCATTGTGCCCCATAGCACCCTACCGTGCCCCATAGCACCCTATCATGCCCCATAACACCCTTTGCACCCCATAGCACCCCACAGCACCCTATTGTGCCCCATAGCACGTTATTGTGCCCCATAGCACCCTATCGCACCCCATAGCACGCTATTGTGTCCCATAGCACCCTACTGTGCCCCATAGCACCTTATCATGCCCCATAGCACCCTTTGCACCCCATAGCACCCCACAGCACCCCACTGTGCCCCATAGCACCCTATTGTGCCCCATAGCACCCTACTGTGCCCCATAGCACCCTATCACGCCCCATAGCACCCCATAGTGCCCCATAGCGCCCCAAATCCCGCCCCCCTCCGCAGAACAAAGACCGACTCCCCATGGGGGGGTTCAAGGCCGACGGGTTTATTGAGGGGGGTGAGGGCTGGGCGGGGACACGCCCCCCCCCGCCCCATTTTTGGGGTGAAAAAAGGGGCGTTTGGAGAGGCTCCGCCCTAAACCGCCTCCTTAAGGACGTCCCGGTAGGCGGAGCCAGGCGTTTGTTTGAGGTGAAGGACGGTGGAGAAAAGCCACTTGACCTGGGAGGGGGAGTGGGCGGGACAAAAGAAAGGAGCGGGTCAAGGTAGGGTTGTCCCCAAGGGCCCCGCCCAAGGTCACGGCCCCGCCCAAGGTCACGGCCCCGCCCAAGGTCATGACCTCGGCGCCGCCGGAAGCTCACCTTGAAGAGGGTGACGGTGGCGCTGTAGCAGACGCTGAGGAGGAAGAGGGTGATGAAGACGGCGACGGTCGCCCAAAGACCGTCCAGGTCCTTGTCGGTTTCTTCCGAGCAAATCTCGGCCGCGACGTCGGCTCCTGTTGAGGAGAAAAAGGGGGTGGGGTCAGGGGGGGCGGGGATGGCTCCGCCTTCTTTTGCGGGTCACTTTCGGGGCCCCTGGGGTTGGCCGGCCGGTTGTCCTGCCCTGAGGTCTACAGCCAACCGGCTGTCTGTCCGTCCCTCCGGCCAGCTCGGCAGACTTCAACCAACCATCCAACCAACCAGCCAGCCAGCCAACCAATCAACCATCCAACCAACCAACCAACCTTCCAACCAACTAACCAGCAACCCATTCAACCAACCATCCAACCAACCAACCAACCTTCCAACCAACTAACCAGCAACCCATTCAACCAACCATCCAACCAACCAACCTTCCAACCAACCACCCAACCAGCCAGCCAACCAATCAACCACCCAACCAACCTTCCAACCAACCTTCCAACCAACCAACCAACCTTCCAACCAACCTTCCAACCAACCAACCAACCTTCCAACCAACCTTCCAACCAACCAACCAACCACCCAATGATCCAACCAACCACCCAACCAGCCAGCCAGTCAACCAATCAACCATCCAACTATCCAACCAACCAACCTTCCAACCAACTAACCAGCAACCCATTCAACCAGCCACCCACCCAACCAACCAACCAACCAACCAACCTTCCAACCAACCACCCATCCAACCAACCACCCAACGATCCAACCAACCAACCATCCAACCAACCTTCTAACCAACCACCCATCCAACCAACCATCCAACCATCCAACCAACCAACCAACCAACCACCCAACGATCCAACCATCGAACCATCCAACCAACCAGCCATCCAACCAACCAACCATCCAACCAACCAACCAACCACCCATCCAACCAACCACCCAACGATCCAACCATCCAACCAACCACCCAACCACCCATCCAACCAACCACCCAACGATCCAACCATCCAACCAACCAACCAACCACCCAACGATCCAACCATCCAACCAACCAACCATCCAACCAACCAACCAACAACCCAACCAACCTTCCAACCAACCAACCAGCCACCCATCCAACCAACCAGCGATCCAACCAGCCACCCGTGTCATCTCTCAGAACCCAACCAAGCAGCCAGCCCACCCAACCAGCCACTCACCGTCTCCCTGTCCCCAACCAACCCAGCAACCAACCAATCAGCCAACCAACCAACCAACCAGCTGCCTGAGTGGCAAACCAACCAACCAACCAACCAGCTGCCTGAGTGGCAAACCAACCAGCCAACTGGGCATCCAACCAACCAACCAACCAACCAGCCAGCCGACCATCCGGCCAACCAACCATCCCCTTAACCACTTAACCGACCATCCAACCAACCGACCCGCCCATTAACCAGCCGACCATCCAGCCAACCAATCCGTTAACCGATCCAGCAGCCAACCATCCACCCAACCCGCCCACCCTCCACTCAGCCACCTCCCGGACATCTCCTCCTCCATCGCCAGCCGACTGACCGATCAACCAACCACCCAACCAACCAGCCAACCACCCAACCAACCAGCCAACCTTTCAACCACCCAACCAACCAACCAACCATCCAATCAACATTCCAACCACCTAACCAACCAACCAACCATCCAACCAACCTACCAACCATCCATCCAACCAACCAACCTTCCAACCAATAATCCAACCAACAACCCACCCAACCATCCAACCACCTACCAACCATCCAACCAACCTTCCAGCCACCCAACCAATAATCCAACCAACCGACCATCCAACCAACCACCCACCCAACCAAACTTCCAACCACCCAACCACCCATCCAACCAACCATCCAACCAACCTTCCAACCAACCACCCAACCATCCAACCAACCTTCCAAGCAATAGTCCAACCAACCAACCATCCAACCAACCTTCCAACCACCCAACCAACCATCCAACCAACCAACCAACCAACCAACCAACCAACCATCCAACGAACCTTCCAACCAATCAACCATCCAACCACCCAACCAACCATCCAACCAATCAACCAACCATCCAACCAACCTTCCAACCACCCAACCAACCATCCAACCAACCAACCAACCAACCAACCATCCAACGAACCTTCCATCCAACCAACCTTCCAACCACCCAACCAACCAACCAACCAACCAACCAACCAACCATCCAACGAACCTTCCAACCAACCAACCATCCAACCACCCAACCAACCATCCAACCAATCAACCAACCAACCAACCAACCATCCAACGAACCTTCCAACCAACCAACCATCCAACCACCCAACCAACCATCCAACCAATCAACCAACCATCCAACCAACCTTCCAACCACCCAACCAACCATCCAACCACCCAACCAACCATCCAACCACCCAACCAACCATCCAACCAATCAACCAACCAACCAACCAACCATCCAACGAACCTTCCAACCAACCAACCATCCAATCACCCAACCAACCATCCAACCAATCAACCAACCAACCAACCAACCATCCAACGAACCTTCCAACCAACCAACCATCCAATCACCCAACCAACCATCCAACCAATCAACCACCCATCCAACCAACCTTCCAACCACCCAACCAACCAACCAACCAATCTTCCAACCAACCATCCACCCACCACTCCTCCATCCACCTTCCACTCAACCACCTCCCTGACCTCTCCTCCTCCGCCCCTCCCACCAGGCCCCACCCTCACCCCACCCCAAGGCGTGGCGGCACCACCAGTAACCCCCACCTGGGGTGGGTGGGGCAGGGGGAGGGGCGGCTTCAACCTCCCAACCCCCCGCCAGGGGTTGGCAGACACGTGAGACACCGCCCACACCCCCTGTGGAGAAGAGGACACCATTGGCCCCATGGAAGGGTTGGGAGATGCTCCATGAGATAGCCGGTTGGCTGGGCGACCCCTTAACCCCACCCCCTGGCCGCCTCTTAAACCGCTCTTGGGCGTGGCCTTGGACCCATCTTTCGGTAGAACATCTCCAACCCCTTCCACGTTGCGACCGGGCTCCTTGGCGGGCCTCCAAGCCCCGCCTTCTCCAACCTCCAATCGGCGTCAACCTTTTCCTTCTTGTCCCGCCCCCTCCTCTTCCCGCCTCCGGCTTGACCCCCCCCCCCCCCCCCCGCCCCTTCCCACCGCCGCCGAAAGACACCACGCCGCGGAGACCTTGGCGGTGCGAGACGAGACCGGTTGGCTTTATTTCGAGCTCGGCAAACTCCTCGGCCACAAAGGTCATCTCCGAAGCGATGGGGCGGGGCCTCTCCCCTCCCCCCACCCCCTTAATTACCGGGCCCCTTCTGGATCTGCCGTTGGGTGAACCTCATGGGCAACCCTTCGTGAACCACCATGCAGGTGTAGCTGTCGCCGCTCAACCAACTGGTTTTGGAGACCGCCATCTTGCTGTAGACGAAGAAGGTGCTCTCCTTCGGCCCGTCCTTCAACGGCGGCGTGGTGACGTAATGGTCTTCGCCGACGTTCTCGTGGTTCTTCAACCATTGGACCTGGACGTTCTCCGGTTGGAAACCGTAAACCATGCAAGTGAGGGTGACTTTGGCTTGAGGCAGCTCCTCGGCGTGAGGCGGGAAGACGAAGATGAGAGGCGGCGAGACCTTGCCTACGAGAAGACGGTCGGCGTCGGCCAAAACGGAAGGGTTTTGGGGTTTTGTTTTTTTTTTTTGGGGGGGGTGGGCGTGGTTTGGAGGAGAAGACACTCACCTGACCGTCTGGAGATGGTCTTGTTGAGCGGCAACGGGAGTTCGTCGTGTTTCACCATGCAGGTGAACCGTTCGCCGGCTTCCCAGTCTTGGGTGGAGATGGTCAAGGTGCTGGTGGCCGTGTAGGTGCCGTTAAATTGTTCTTGGAGATCCAAGAAATCGGGATTGAGGACGCCCGGTTTCTCCTTGATCCAGAAGAGTTGGAAACCGGAATCGCTCGGCAAGTTGGTGGCCAGACAACGGACTTTGGGGTTACGGGTGATGTAGAGGTCGGCCATGTTGGGGGGGAGGACGTAGAGGACGATGTTGCTGAAGTTGGGGGGCTCCAGGCCTGCGGGTGGGAGCGGGGGAGGTGAGGGGGGGGAGGGGCGGGGGCGTGCCCTTCCTCCCGCCCAGCGCTCGTGGGGTTACTGGTGATACTGGGGAGGCTCGGCGGGGGCGCGGGACCTCCCGGGAGGCACCGCGGTCGCGAAATATCCCGCACGGGTGTCACCGGTGGAAGGCGGCGTGGTGGCGCGAGCTTCTCCACCGGGGAGAGCCGCCGTCGGCGTGCAACCGAGCACGGCCACGCGACCTGCTCCACCCGCCATGACCACACGACCTTCTCCACCGGTGCCACCCATCATGGCCGTGCAATGTCCTCCAACGTACCGTGGCCACGCGACCTTCTCCACCGGTGCCACCCACCACGGCCACGCGACCTTCTCCACCGGTGCCAGTCGCCACGGCCACGCGACCTGCTCCACCGGTGCCACCACGACCACGCGACCTTCTCCACCGGTGCCACCGTGACCACCCGATCTTCTCCACCGGTGCCACCGTGACCGCGCAACCTTCTCCACCGGTGCCAGTCACCACCACCATGCGACCTTCTCCACCGGTGCCACCATGACTGTGCAACCTTCTCCACCAGTGCCACCCACCACAGCCATGCAACCTTCTCCACCGGTGCCACCACAACCATACGACCTTCTCCACCGGTGCCACCACAACCACATGATCTTCTCCACCGGTGCCACCATGACCGTGCAACCTTCTCCACCGGTGCCACCACAACCATACGACCTTCTCCACCGGTGCCACCACAACCACATGATCTTCTCCACCGGTGCCACCATGACCGTGCAACCTTCTCCACCGGTGCCACCACAACCATACAACCTTCTCCACCGGTGCCACCACGACCGTGCAACCTTCTCCACCGGTGCCACCACGACCATGTGACCTTCTCCACCGGTGCCACCACAACCATACAACCTTCTCCACCGGTGCCATCACGACCGTGCAACCTTCTCCACCGGTGCCACCACGACCATGTGACCTTCTCCACCGGTGCCACCACAACCATACAACCTTCTCCACTGGTGCCACCACGACCGTGCAACCTTCTCCACTGGTGCCACCCACCACAGCCATGCAACCTTCTCCACCGGTGCCACCACAACCACATGATCTTCTCCACCGGTGCCACCATGACCACGCAACCTTGTCCACCGGTGCCACCACAACCACATGATCTTCTCCACCAGTGCCACCATGACCACGCAACCTTGTCCACCGGTGCCACCACGACCGTGCAACCTTCTCCACCAGTGCCACCACAACCATACAACCTTCTCCACCGGTGCCACCACGACCGTGCAACCTTCTCCACCGGTGCCACCACAACCACATGATCTTCTCCACTGGTGCCACCATGACCACGCAACTTCTCCACCAGTGCCACCCACCACAGCCACGCAACCTTCTCCACCGGTGCCACCACGACCACTCAACCTTCTCCACCGGTGCCCCTACAACCACGCAACCTTCTCCACCCGCCACGACCACGCTCCCTTCTCCACCGACGCCACCTCCCCGCCCCGGTGTCCCCGTGCCACACCCATGGCCTCACCTGAGCAGGCCCGGGCGTGGTCCTGGACGACGGTGCCGGAGGCGGGATGTCTGACGCGGCACGTGAAGGTCTTCCCTTCCAACCACTCGGTGTGGCTGACGTTGGTACGGCTGGTGGTCGAGTAGGTGGCGGCACCTTCTTCTCGCCGCGGCGACGTCTGAGTGGCCGGTAGAAGATCGGGGATGCCGTCAATCAACCATTCCACTTCCACGGTGGCCGGGGTGAAGCCGGTGATGAGGCAGAAGAGCTCCACCGAATCCTCGCCCAACGTGGGGCTGCAGGAAGTGGTGTAGAGGATCTGGACCTCGGGAGGAATGGGCGTGGCCGGACCTCTGCACACTGCGCGGGAGGGGAGGAGGAGGAAGTTAGGGGGCTGGGGGAGGAGCTTCCGTTGGCCAATGGGGCTTGGAGGACGTTGCCACCGCGTGGAAGAAGTTATGGGGCCGACAGAGCTTTCCAGGGGCCGACGGGTCTTGGAGGACGTCCCGCCTCATCACGTGAGTTATGGGGCTGGGGGAGGAGCTTCCACGGGCCAATGGGTCTTGGAAGAGGTCCCACCCCATTGAAGAAGTTATGGGGCTGGGGGAGGAGCTTCCATGGTCTAATGGGTCTTGGGGACGTCCCACCCCATTGAAGAAGTTATGGGGCTGGGGGAGGAGCTTCCACGGGCCAATGGGTCTTGGGGATGTCCCACCTCATGGCGTGGGTCATGGCAACAGGGGAGGAGCTTCCGTGGGCCAATGGGTCTTGGAGGAGGTCCCACCCCACTGAAGAAGTTATGGGGCTGGGGGAGGACCTTCCGTGGTCCAATGGGACTGGAGGACGTCCCACCTCACCCCATGAGCTATGGGGCTGGGGGAGGAGCTTCCATGGGCCAACGGGTCTTTGGGCCATCCCACCTCATCATATGAGCTATGGGGCTGGAGGAGGAGCTTCCATGGGCCAATGGGTCTGGAGGACATCCCACCTCATGGCGTGGGTCATGGCAACAGGGGTGGAGCTTCCATGGGCCAATGGCTCTTGAAGGACGTCCCACCTCACCCCATGAGTTATGGGGCTGGGGGAGGAGCTTCCATCATCCGACGGGTCTCGGGGACATCCCACCCCACTGAAGAAGTTATGGGGCTGGGGGAGGACCTTCTCTGGTCCAACGGGACTGGAGGACCTCCCACCTCACCCCATGGGCTATGGGGCTGGGGGAAGACCTTCCGCCATCCAATGGGTCTTGAGGCCCTCCCCCGCCCCCTCCCCCCCCCTCCCCCCCCTTACCTTTGACCTTCTTGTTGATGGTGCTGCTGGTGGGGGGATGGGTGACGGTGCAGGTATAGGTCTCGTCGTGGGCGCCGTGGGGCAGGAGGAGTTGACTGCTGAGGCGGTGAAGGCCGGTGGCCGAGTCACGGGTGAGGGGGAAGGTGGTGACGCCGGCGGCGGCCCCGCCCCAGGTGACGGTAACCGGTGGGGGGAGGTAACCGCTCACCAAACACGCCACCGTCACCGGGCCGGTGCTCTCCCCACAGCAAGTGCTGAGGGGGAAGACGGTGGGGACCGAGGAGGTGGCTGTGGGGCAGGAAGAGGAGGGGTCAGGCAAGCCCCACGGCGAGGGGTGGGGCAGGAGGAACTTGGTCCCGTGGGGTGGGGTGGAGAAGGTTTCCTGCCCCATAGGATAGGGGAGGAACTCCTGCCCCATAGGATGGGGAGGAACTCCTGCCCCATAGGGGGAGCGGAGGAACTCCTGCCCCATAGGATAGGGGAAGAACTCCGGCCCCATAGGGGGAGCAGAGGAACTCCTGCCCCATAGGATGGGGAGGAACTCCTGCCCCATAGGATAGGGGAAGAACTCCGGCCCCATAGGGGGAGCAGAGGAACTCCTGCCCCATAGGATGGGGAGGAACTCCTGCCCCATAGGATAGGGGAAGAACTCCTGCCCCATAGGATGGGGGAAGAACTCCTGCCCCATAGGATGGGGAGGAACTCCTGCCCCATAGGGGGAGCGGAGGAACTCCTGCCCCATAGGATGGGGAGGAACTCCTGCCCCATAGGATAGGGGAAGAACTCCTGCCCCATAGGATGGGGAGGAACTCCTGCCCCATAGGGTGAGCAGAGGATCTCCTGCCCCATAGGATGGGGGAGGAACTCCTGCCCCATAGGATGGGGGAAGAACTCCTGCCCCATAGGATGGGGAGGTGATGAGACATCAAGTCAACATCAATCTCTAGCCCCACAGCAGTCCCCAGCCCCACGGCTGTTCCTGACCCACGGCTAGATCCAGCCCCACAGATATGCCCAGAACCAAGGATGTTCCTGCCCCATAGATATCTCTGCCCCACAGCTATCATCTGCCTCATGGTTATCCCTGCCCCACAGCTAGCCCTGCCCCACAACTGTCCCTGCAGCATTGCTAGCCCTGACCCACAGCTTTCTGTCCCCCACAGCTATCCTCGACCCACAGCTAGCCCTGACCCACAGCTAAACGTGACCCACAGCTATCCCCGACCCACATCTATGCCGGCCCCACTGCTATCCCTGACCCACAGACTTCTGTGCCCCACAGCTAGCCCTGCCCCACAGCTAGCCCTCACCCCACAGGTAACATTGACCCACAGCTAACCCTGCCCCACAGCTATCCCAGCCCCACAGCTCTCCCCAACCCACAGCTAGCCCTGACCCACAGCTAGCCCTTGCCCCATGGCTGTCCCCAGCCCCACGGCTGTCCCTGCCCCACAACTATCCCTGCCCCACGGCGATGACTTGCTGCACAGCTATCCCTGCCCCACAGCTATCCCTGACCCCACAGGTAACCGTGACCCACAGCTGTCCCAGCCCCACAGCTATTCCCAACCCATGGCTCTCTCTGCCCCACAGATCTCCCTGCCCCACAGCTATCCCTGCCCCACGGCTATCCCTGCCCCACAGCTAGCCCAGCCCCACAGCTGTCCCTGCCCCACGGCTATCCCTGACCCACAGCTAGCCCTAATGGGTGGCTATCCCTCACCCCACAGGTAACCCTGACCCACAGCTGTGCCCCACAGCTAGCCCAGCCCCACAGCTGTCCCTGCCCCATTGCTCTCCCTCGCCCACAGCTTTCTGTGCCCCACAGCTCTCCCTGACCCACAGCTATCCCCAACGCACTGCTAGCCCTGCCCCACAGCTAGCTCTGACCCACAGCTATCCTTGCCCCACAGCTAACCCCGACCCACAGCTGTCCCTGCCCCATTGCTATCCCTGCCCCACAGCTTTCTGTGCCCCACAGCTACCCCTGCCCCACAGCTAGCCCCACCAAGAGCTAACTGTGACCCACAGCTATCCCAGCCCCACAGCTATCCATTGCCTTGCAGCTTTCCCTGCCCCACAGCTAACCCTGACCCACAGCTGTCCCTGCCCCATTGCTAGCCCTGACCCACAGCTTTCTGTGCCCCACAGCTACCCCTGCCCCACAGCTAGCCCTCACCAACAGCTAACCGTGACCCACAGCTCTCCCTGCCCCACAGCTATCCCAGCCCCACAGCTATCCATTGCCTTACAGCTTTCCCTGCCCCACAGCTAGCCCTGCCCCACAGCTAACCCTGACCCACAGCTAGCCCTGCCCCACAGCTAGCCCTCACCAACAGCTAACCATGACCCACACCTATTCCTGCCCCATGGCTATCCCAGCCCCACAGCTAGCCCTCAACAACAGCTATCCCAGCCCCACAGCTATTCCTGCCCCATGGCTAGCCCAGCCCCACAGCTATCCCTGACCCACAGCTATCCGTTGCCCCACAGCTATCCCTGCACCACAGCTATCCCTGCCCCACAGCTATCTCTGCCCCACAGCTATCCCAGACCCACAGCTATCCCTGACCCACAGCTAGCCCTGCCCCACAGCTATCTGTTGCCCCACAGCTATCCCAGCCCCACAGCTAACCCTGACCCGCAGCTATTCCTGCCCCACAGCTATTCCAGCCCCACAGCTATTCCTGCCCCACGGCTATCCCAGCCCCACAGCTTTCCCAGCCCCACATCTATTCCTGCCCCACAGCTATTCCTGCCCCACAGCTATCCCAGCCCCACAGCTACCCCCGACCCACAGCTATCCTGGCCCCACAGCTATCCGTTGCCCTATAGCTCTCCCTGCCCCACATCTATTCCTGCCCCACACCTCTCCTCAGCCCCACACATCATCCACCCTATTTCTAAGTCCACGCTAGAGATTTGGGCTCAATTCTGGTGATTTTGGGTCAACACCCCAGACCCTGGTGCCAACGGTTGGATTTTTGGGTCCGTACCGGAGATTTTTGGGTCCAGGACAGATCCTCGGGGATGACGCTGGAATTTTGGGTCCAAACGGGTCATTTTTGGTCCATCCCGCTGCCCTTCCATCTGTGGTGGAATTTTGGGGTGAATTCCGGAGGGTTTGGGTCCATCACGGCAATCTCGGGTCCGTCACGGCGATTTTGGGTCCACGAGCGACATTTTGGGGTCTATAACGGAAATTTGGGGTCCTTCATGGAGCCCTCAAGCCCCGACAGCATTTTTGGGTTCATAATAGCTATTTTTGGGTCATAATAGCTATTTTTGGGTCCATAATAGGTATTTTTGGGTCCATACTGGATTTTTTGGGTCCATAAAGAGGATTTTGGGGTCCATAATGGAGATTTTAGGGTCCAAAATGAAGATTTTTGGATCCATAATGAAGTTCTGGGTCCATGATGGAGATTTTTGCATCCATAATGAAGATTTTGGGGTCCATAATGGTGATTTTTGAGTCCATAATGGAGATTTTTGGGTCCAGAATGAAGATTTTTGGATCCCTAATGAAGATTTGGGTCCGTAATGAAGATTTTTGAGTCCGAACTGAAGATTTTGGGGTCCACAATGAAGTTCTGGGTCCATGATGGAGATTTTTGCATCCATAATGAAGATTTTTGGGTCCAAAATGGTGATTTTTGAGTCCATAATGGAGATTTTTGGGTCCAGAATGAAGATTTTTGGATCCATGCTGGAGTTCGAAGATCCATAATGCAGATTTTTGGCTTCATAATGCAGATTTTTGGCTTCATAATGGAGATTTTGGGGTTCATAACGGAGATTTTTGGCTTCGTAACGGAGATTTTTGGGGCCGTGCTGGCGTTTTTGGCCACTGAGCTTCATCCTGAGCCTAACCTCCAAAAAAAAAAAAGACGCACCACCAGAAATAACGATTAATTAACCAAAAAAACCCCGTCAAGGGCCACCCCCAGATGGAAAAAGGCGGCCGGGCGTCACCTCCCCCACGCTTCCCCAAATTCGGGTGAATTTCTGCAGAAATTGGCCACGGCGGGAGGGGGCGGGGCAGGGCCCCAAATCGCCGTTTCTCGCCTCGGTTCAGAGCTGGGCTGTCCCCTCCCCCGCCCCGGCTTCGTTAGGAGGGTGATCAATAGGCGATAGGGTCAATAACCAATAGGATTGATAACCAATAGGGTCGATAACCAATAGAATCAATAATAAGACCGAGAAGCAATAGGATCGATAATCAGTAGGGTCAATAATTAATAAGGTCAATAACCAATAGGGTCAATAACCAATAGGGTCAATAGCCAATAGGATTGATAACCAATAGGGTCAATAATCGATAGAATCAATGATTAATAGGACTGAGAACCAATAGGATCAATAACCAATAGGACTGAGAACCAATAGGATCAATAAACAGTAGGGTTAATAACTAATAAGATCAATAACCAATAGGATTGATAACCAATAGGGTCGATAATCAATAGAATCAATAATTAATAGGACCAATAACCAAGAGGATCCATAACCAATAGGATCAATAATCAGTGGCGTCAATAACTAATAAGATCAATAACCAATAGGGTCAATAACCAATCGGGTCAATAGCCAATAGGATCAATAACCAATAGGATCAATAAACAATAGGATCAATAAACAATAGGGTCAATAACCAATAAGATCAATAATCAATAGGGTCAAAACCCAGTAGGACTCATAACTAAAAGGGTCAATAACCAATCAGATCAATAACCAATCGGATCAATAACCAATCGGATCAATAGTGCCAATAACCAATCAGATCAATAGCCAATTGGATCAATAACCAATCGGATCAATAGCCAATGGGGTTCGTTCCCCTCAGCCACTCCTTTGACCTTAACTGGGATTTTTTCCGTCTCCAGGCAGCTGCTGGTGGTGAAGGGAGGCGGAGCCAGGTGGGATCCAATCGGGAAGCGGGGGCGGGATTTGACTGGGATTGGGGCGGGATTCCAACTGGGATGGGGGTGGGATTTGACTGGGATGGGGGCGGGATTCCGATTGGGATTGGGGTGGGATTTGACTGGGTTTGGTGTGGGATTCAACTGGGATTGGGGCAGGATTCCGACTGGGATGGGGGCGGGATTTGACTGGGATGGGGGCAGGACTCGACTGGGATGGGGTGGAATTCAACCGGGATTGGAGTGGGATTCAACTGGGATTGGGGTGGGATTCGAGTGGGATGGGGGCGGGATTACAACCGGGAATGGGGGGATTGCAGGGATCCAGGGAGCAAAAAACACCCTTGGGATTGGGATCAGGATCAAGGGGATTAGGATTGGGATGGGGGGGATTGGGATCGGGATTGGGGGGATAGCATGGATCCGAGGAGCAAAACACTCCATTGGGATCGGGATCGGGGGGATTGGGATCAGGGGGGTTGGGATCGGGAGGATTGGGATTGGGATTGGGGTTTGGGATTGGGATGGGGGGGTATCATGGATCCGGGGAGCAAAGCACTCCATTGGGAGTGGGATTGGGATTGGAATCAGGGGGATTAGGATCCGGATGGGGGGATTGGGATCGGGATCAGCAAGATTGGGATCAGGATCAGGGGGATCGCAACCAGGATTGGGGGGATTGAACGTAGCCAGGAAGCAAAACACTCCGTTAGGATCGGGATTGGGATTAGGATCAGGGGGGATATCATGGATTGAGGGAGCAAAACACTCCATTGGGATCGGGATTGGGAGGATTGGGATTGGAATCAGGGGGATTAGGATCAGGATCGAGGGGATTTGGATCGGGATTGGGGCGATTGGGATGAGGATTGGGGGGGATAGCACGGATCCGGGGAGCAAACCACTCCGTTGGGACCGGGATTGGGATTGGGGGCATTGCAGGGATCTGGGAAGCAAAAGACAGGCCCCGCCCCACTCTGCTTGGCCACGCCCCTCAGGTGTCATGGGAACCCCCAGGGACCGCGCCGAGGGATGCCACGGTTGAATGGTGCCAGCTGGGCCGAGCCTTGGTATGACCCAGCAAAGCCCAGCCTAGAGCCAGGTGAGCAGCGCTTGGCTCCGATATTACCCAGCAAAGCCCAGCCTAGATCTGGGCAAGCAATGCTTGGCTCCAATATTATCTAACGAAGCCCAGCTTAACGATGTTCTAGCAATTCTCAGCTTCGATATTACCTAGAAAAGCTCAGCCCAGAGCTGTGCCAGCAAGTTTCAGCTTTGAGCTTCGATATCATCTAACAAAGCCCGGCTTAGAGCCGTGCAAGCTGTGCTCAGCGTCAAGCTTTGCTGGCCATGCTTATTGAGCCGTGCCTATAGCGTTCAACCTCAATATTATCTAGCAGAGTCCGGCTTTGAGCTGTGCTAGTGATGCTCAGCTTTGATATCAACCAGAAAAGCCCAGCTTAGAGCTGTGCTTGCAATTCTCAGCTTCAGTATCACCTAGAAAAGCTCAGCTCTGAGCTGTCCTAGCAATGCTCAGCTTTGATATTATCCCGGAAAGCTCAGCTTAGAGACTTGACAGCAATGCTCAGCTCCAGCGGTGTCTAGCAAAGCCCAGCTCTGAGCCACGCAAGCCAGGCTTGGCATCGAGCTTTGCCAGCCATGCTTACCCAGCCGTGCTTGCTGGGCTGAGCTTCAATATTACAGAACAAAGCTCAGCTCTGAGCTGTGCTAGCAATGCTCAGCTTCAGTATTACCTAGAAAAGCTCAGCTCAGAGCTGTGCTAGCAAGTCTCAGCTACAAAATTACATAGGAAATCTCAACTCAGAGCTGTCCTAGCAATGCTCAGCTTCTGTATTATCTAGGAAAGCCCAGCTCTGAGCTGTCCTAGCAAAGCTCAGCTTTGATATTATCCAGCAAAGCTCAGCTCTGAGTTGTCTTAGTAATGCTGAACATCAATATTACCTAGGAAAGCTCAGCTCAGAGCTGGCCTAGCAATATTCAGCTTTGAAATTACCTAGAAAAGCTCAGCTCTGAGCTGTGCTAGTGATGCTCAGCTTTGAGATTATCTAGGAAAGCTCAGCTCAGAGCTGTCCTAGCAATACTCAGCGTCAATATTACCTAGAAAAGCTCAGCTCAGAACCGTGCTCCCTATGCTCAGCTGCTTTGATATTATCCAGCAAAGCCCAGCTCAGAGCTGTCCTAGGAATGCTCAGCTACAGTATTACCCAGCAAAGCTGAGCTTCGGGCTGTCCTAGCAATGCTCAGCTACAACATTATCCAGCAAATCCCAGATCTCAGCTGTCCTAGCAATGCTCAGCTTCGATATTATCTAGGAAAGCTCAGCTCTGAGCTTTCCTAGAAATGTTCAGCTGCAATATTATCCAGCAAAGCTCAGCTTTGAGCTCTGCTAGCAATGCTCAGCTTTGGTATTTAGGAAAGCTCAGCTCTGAGCTGTCCTAGCAATGCGCAGCTTCAATATTACCTAAAAAATCTGAGCTCAGAGCTGTGCTAGCGATGCTGAGCTTCAATATAACCTAGGAAAGCCCAGCTCAGAGCTGTCCTAGCAATGCTCAGCTACAGTATTCTCAGCAAAGCTCAGCTCTGAGCTGTGCTAGCAATACCCAGCTTTGATATTACCTAGAAAAGCTCAGCTCTGAGCCGTGCTTGTAATGCTTAGCTTTGATATTATCTAGGAAAGCTCAATGCAGAGCTCTCCTGGCAATACTCAGCTCGATATTACCTAGAAAAGCTCAGCTCAGAGCTGTGCTAGCGATGCTGAGCTCCAATATTACCTAGGAAAGCCCAGCTCTGAGCTGTACTAGCAAGGCTCAGCTACAATATTACCAAGCACAGGTCGGCTCTGAGCTGTCCTAGCAATGCTCAGCTTTGACATTACCTAGAAAAGCTCAGCTCTGAGCTGTGCTAGTAATGCTTAGCTACAATATTATTCAGCAAAGCTCAGCTCTGAGCTTTCCTAGCGATGCTCAGCTTCGATATTACCTAGGAAAGCTCAGCTCTGAGCTGTCCTAGCAATGCTCAGCTGCAATATTACTCAGCAAAGCTCGGCTCTGAGCTTTCCTAGCAATGCTCAGCTTGATATTCCCTAGGAAAGCTCAGCTCTGAGCTGTGCTAGTAATGCTGAGCATCAGTATTACCCAGCAAAGCTCAGCTCTGAGCTGTCCTAGCAATGCTGAACATCAATCTTACCTAGGAATGCCCAGCTCAGACCTGTGCTAGTAAGTCTCAGCTTTGATATTATCCAGCAAAGCCCAGCTCTGAGCTGTCCTAGCAATGCTCAGCTTCGATATTACCTAGAAAAGCTCAGCTCTGAGCCGTGTTTGCAATGCTCAGCTTCAATATTATCCAGCAAAGCCCAGCTCTGAGCTGTCCTAGCAATACTCAGCTTTGAAATTACCTAGAAAAGCTCAGCTCTGAGCCGTGCTTGTAATGCTTAGCTTTGATATTATCTAGGAAAGCTCAGCGCAGAGCTCACCTAGCAATACTCAGCTCGATATTACCTAGAAAAGCTCAGCTCAGAGCTGTGCTAGCGATGCTGAGCTCCAATATTACCTAGGAAAGCCCAGCTCCGAGCTGTACTAGCAAGGCTCAGCTGCAATATTACCCAGCAAAGCTCAGCTCTGAGCTTTCCTAGCAATACTCAGCTTTGATATTACCTAGGAAAGCTCAGCTCTGAGCCGTGTTTGCAATGCTCAGCTTCGATATTATCTAGGAAAGCTCAGCTCTGAGCTGTGCTAGTAATGCTGAGCATCAGTATTACCCAGCAAAGCTCAGCTCTGAGCTGTGCTTGTAATGCTGAACTTCAATCTTACCTAGGAATGCCCAGCTCAGACCTGTGCTAGTAAGTCTCAGCTTTGATATTATCCAGCAAAGCCCAGCTCTGAGCTGTCCTAGCAATACTCAGCTTTGAAATTACCTAGAAAAGCTCAGCTCTGAGCCATGCTTGTAGTGCTCAGCTTTTATATTACCTAGGAAAGCTCAGCTCTGAGCTATGCTAGTAATGCTGAGCATCAGTATTACCCAGCAAAGCTCAGCTCTGAGCCGAGCTTGTAATGCTTAGCTTTGATATTATCCAGGAAAGCTCAGCTCAGAGCTGTCCTAGCAATACTCAGCTCGATATTACCTAGGAAAGCTCAGCTCTGAGCTATGCGAGTAATGCTGAGCATCAGTATTACCCAGCAAAGCTCAGATCTGAGCTGTCCTAATAATGCTGAACTTCAATATTGCCTAGGAATGCCCAGTTCATACCTGTGCTAGTAAGTCTCAGCTTTGATATTATCCAGCAAAGCCCAGCTCTGAGCTGTCCTAGCAATGCTCAGCTTCGATATTACCTAGAAAAGCTGAGCTCTGAGCCGTGCTTGCAATGCTCAGCTTCGATATTATCTAGGAAAGCTCAGCTCTGAGCTGTGCTAGTAATGCTGAGCATCAGTATTACCCAGCAAAGCTCAGCTCTGAGCTGTCCTAGTAATGCTGAACATCAATATTACCTAGGAAAGCTCAGCTCAGAGCTGTCCTAGAAATACTCAGCTTCGATATTACCTAGAAAAGCTCAGCTCAGACCTGTGCTAGCGATGCTGAGCATCAGTATTACCTTGGAAAGCCCAGCTCAGAGCTGTCCTAGCAATGCTCAGCTACAGTATTCTCAGCAAAGCTCAGCTCAGAGCTGTGCTAACAATACCCAGCTTCGATTTTACCTAGAAAAGCTCAGCTCAGAGCTGTGCTTGCAATGCCTAGCTTTGATATTATCTAGGAAAGCTCAGCGCAGAGCTGTCCTAGCAATACTGAGCTTCAGCACTATCTAGGAAAGCCCAGCTCACTGAGCCGTGCTAGCAGTGCTCAGCTTCAATATTACCTCGGAAAGCCCAGCTTACAGCTGTGCAAACCGGGCTCGTGCTCAAGGTTTTCTAGGAAAGCTGTGTTTAAGCTGAGCTCATCTTCCAGCTGTGCTTGCCATCCGCAGCTTCAGTATGATCTAGAAAAGCTCAGCTCGGAGGTGTGCAAGCCACGCTTAACATTGAGCTGTGGCAGCCGTGCTTGGGCTTGAGCTTTTCTAGGAAAGCCAGGTTTTAACCATGCAAGCTCTGCTCAGCTGCAAGCTGTGTTATCAATACTCAGCTTCAGTGTTATCTAGAAAAGCCCAGCTTAGAGCTATGCTAGCGAGGTTCAGCTTTGGTATTATCTGGAAAAGCTTAGCTTAGAGCCATGCTAGCAATGCTCAGCTTCGATATTACCTGGAAAAGCTCAGCTCAGAGCTGTGCTATCGATGCCCGGCTTCAATATTACCTAGAAAAGCTCAGCCTAGAGCTTTTCTATCGATGCTAAGCCTTGATCTTCTGTGGGGAAGGCCAGCTTCGAGCTGCGCAAGCCGTGCTCGGTGTTGAGCTCATCTAGAAAAGCTCAGCTTCGAGCTGTTCAAGTGGTTCTCAGCTTCAAGCTTTTCAAGAAAAAGCTCAGCTTTGAGCTTATCTGGGAAAGCCCAGCTTCAAGCTGCTCTTGCAAAGCTCAACTTCAAGCCCTGCAAATGATGCTCAAGCTCAAGCTTGTCTAGGAAAGCCCAGCTTTGAGCTATGCAAGCCAAGCTCAGCCTTTGTCTTGTCTAGAAAAGCCCTAGAGTTGTTCAAGCCATGTTTGGCTTCAGGCTTGTCTAGGAAAGCCCAGCTTTGAGTTGTGCAAGCCAAGCTCAGCCTTAATCTTCTCTAGAAAAGCCCTAGAGCTGTGCAAGCCATGTTTGGCTTCAAGCTTGTCTAGGAAAGCCCAGCTTTGAGTTGTGCAAGTGGTTCTCAACTTTAAGTTCTTCTAGGAAAGCCTAGCTTTGAGCTACACAAGCGAAGATCAGCCTTAATCTTCTCTAGGAAAGCCCTACAGTTGGGCAAGCCTCGCTTGGCTTCACACTTGTCTAGGAAAGCCCAGCTTTGAGTTGTGCAATCAAAGCTCAGCCTTCGTCTTCTCCAGAAAAGCCCTAGAGATGTTCAAGCTGTGCTTGGCTTCAAGCCTGTCTAGGAAAGCCCAGCTTTGAGCTATGCAAGCAAAGCTCAGCCTTAATCTTCTCTAGGAAAGCCCTAGAGCCGTGCAAGCCATGTTGGGCTTCAGGTTTGTCTAGGAAAGCCCAGCTTTGAGCTGTGCAAGAGGTCCTCAGCTTTAAGCTCTTCTAGGAAAGCCTAGCTTTGCACTACGCAAGCCAAGCTCAGCCTTAATCTTCTCTAGGAAAGCCCTAGAGCTGTGCAAGCCACGCTTGGCTTCAAGCCTGTCTAGGAAAGCCCAGCTTTAAGCCTTGCTCATGACACTCAGCCTCTAGTTTTTTTTAGGAAAGCCAGGTTTAAGCTGCGCTTAGCCTTAGGCTGCTGCCGGTTGCAACAGCAGCCCCGTGCCCTCCCCAGAGACCCCAAAGCGTCTCCCCCAAAAGAAGCCCCCCCCCCCCAAAGCAAAGGTGACCCCAAAAGCAGCGGAGGGGGGGACTAAAACCGAGCCTAAGCCCCCTCTTTGCCGAGCCACTCACCGGCGGAGCTGCCATCGCACGCCGAAACAGGGGGGCAGGGGGGGGATCCCCACCGAATATGGGCCAGCGACGCCGTGACGTCGGGGGGGGGGGTTGGGGGGGGGAGGGGCTCGTTTTTGGGGTGAGAAACCCATCGAGAAGGAAATTCTCTTGCCCCGGTGAACTTCCCCTTCTGGCGGTGACCTTTCCCCCGGCGCTTTCACATCGTCTTTCGGCGAGACCGCTTCCCCCTCCCCACGACCTCCGGGTCACCAGCTGGCCAAAAAAAAAAAAAATAAGGGGGGGGTTGTCCATGCCAGACACCTCCCCGCCCACCCCCCCCCAAAAAAAAAATTGGGATTCTTCTCCTTTGCAGTCAAGGCCCACGCTCCCGTCGTCTACCCGTTGATCCAGTGCACCGATTGCGAGGATACGGTTAGCTTCGGCTGTTTGGTCACCGACTACTTCCCCCAACCCGTCACCGTCACGTGGATTTCCAACGTCAAAGGAGACAACGAGACTTTCCCGGTCGTCCAGAGCGGCAACAGTTACTACAGTCTCAGCACCCAACTCACCGTCCCGGTGAGCAGCTTGGAAGGCAACAACTTCCAGTGCAAGGTGGACCACAGCGGCACCACAACCACCGTCACCGAGACCATCAAGGGTGAGAAAGGCAACGGGGGAGTCACTCTCGGCATTGCACGCCGTCTTGGCGGGTGCCGAGACGGGTTGGCGTTGCTCTCGGCGTCGCATGACGTCTTGGCCGATTTCTAGACGGGTTGGCGTTGCTCTCGGCGTCGCATGACGTCTTGGCCAATTTCTAGATGGGTTGGCGTTGCTTTCGGCATCGCATGATGTCTTGGCCAATTTCTAGATGGGTTGGCGCTGCTCTCAGCGTCGCATGACGTCTTGGCCAATTTCTAGATGGGTTGGCGTTGCTTTCGGCATCGCATGATGTCTTGGCCAATTTCTAGATGGGTTGGCGCTGCTCTCAGCGTCGCATGACGTCTTGGCCAATTCCTAGACGGGTTGGCGCTGCTCTCGGCATTGCACGCCATCTTGGTGGATGCCGAGATGGGTTGGCACTGCTCCTGGCCTTGTGTGACATCTTGGCCAACTCCTAGATGAGTTGGCGTTGCTTCCAGCTTTGCTCCCGGCGTTCCATGACGTCTTGGCCAACTCCTAGATGAGTTGGCGTTGCTTCCAGCCTCGCATGACGTCTTGGCCAACTCCTAGATGGGCTGGCATTTCTCCCAGCCTTGTGTGAAGTCTTGGTGAACTTCTAAATGGGTTGGTGTTGCTCCCGGCCTTCCATGACATCTTGGCCAACTCCTAGATGAGTTGGTGTTGCTTCCAGCTTTGCTCCCAGCTTTCCATGACATCTTGACCAACTCCTGGATGGGTTGGCGTTGCTTCCAGCTTTGCTCCCGGCCTCGCGTGACATCTTGGCCAACTCCTGGATGGGTTGGCGTTGCTTCCAGCTTTGCTCCCAGCTTTCCATGACGTCTTGGCCAACTCCTAGATGGGTTGGCATTGCTCCCAGCCTTGTGTGATATCTCGGTCAACTCCTAGGTGACAAACTATGTCCCGACCCGTCCCCGCCGGTGATAAAACTTCTGGGCGACCCAAATCAGAGCGACCCTCAGAAAAGGGTCCTACTCATGTGCCTCATCGAGGGACCCAAGGCTTCCAGTAGCAACGTGCAGTGGCTGATGAACCAAGAAGTGATGGACGTGCAGCAGGAGGACTACGGCTGTGACAATTGCTCCCCAGAGAAGGCCACATTTACGAGCAAAGTCAACGTCAGCCGGCAGAGCTGGGACCTGGGGGCTGAGTTCTCTTGCAAAGTGACCCACCCCACGCTGAAAGCACCCGCCGTCCTCAACATCAGCACGTTCTGCTCAGGTGAGGTCGAGGAAGCCGTGGTTTCCTGGAGGTCATGGATGGATGGGAGTTAAGAGTGGGTTGGTTGGCTCCGGAGAGGGCAAAGACGGTCGGTTGGGACGCGGACGGGTGGTTGGTTGACTGGGAGGATGGTTGGTTGATAGAAAACCGGCTGGTTGATTGGTTGGAGAACGTAGAGATGGTCGGATGGTCGGAAGGGAGGGATGGCGGGCAGGTGGGTGAAGTCTATGGAGATGGAAGGGTTGGTGGACCCAACAGATGGATGGATGGTGGAGATAAACGGGTGGTTGGATGGATAGGTGCCGATCCAAACACACCATCAGCTCCCACGAAGCCACACGATGACGTTGGAGAAGGGTCCAACACCGCGACGGTGGCGGCAATGAAGGGCGGGGGGGCGAAGGTGGCTTTTGGAGCTAAAATAGTAGACGGAAATTGTTGAGGAAATGGACGGATGGGGCTGAAAAACCTTAGAGAAAAATCACGTGGTAGAAATTTCCTTGGGAATCATCCCAATTTGCTGCAAGGCTCTATTTTTTTTTGGGGGGGGGGGTGGCGAGAGGACAGGGGGTTGAAAATTTCTCCTGCCAATTGGACGAGCGTTTTGGGGGGCACCAAAGCTTTACGCCCCTCCCCGGGGGAGGCGGGTCGGGGCGCCCTGTCGAATTTGGCATCCGCCGAGCCCCAAGATCTACCCACTCAACGCCGCTCCCTCCCCCCCCCCCAACCCCAACCAGATCCCAAACCGAAGGTGGAGGTCACCATCCTCCCCCCATCCTTGGAGGACCTCTACCTCAGCCAGAACGCCAGCATCACCTGCGTGGCCACCAACCTGAAGTCTTACGAAGACGTAAAGTTCTCCTGGAGCCGAGACCAGGGCAGCGCCTTGGATGTGACCTCGGGGGCAGCAGAGAAGCTGGAGAACGGTCTCTACCGCCTCACCAGCACCCTGAAGATCTGCGCCGATGAGTGGAACTCCGGGGAGAAGTTCACCTGCACCGTCAAAATCCCCGAGATCGAAGAACCCATCATCAGGTCCATTAAGAAAGACATAGGTAGGAGCCCGCCCCTTCTCTCCCGCCCCACGTCCCGCCCTCCGAGTCCCGGCGTGGGAGGCGATGGGTTTCCTTCCGACATGGTGTCCACCGAGAAGCTCGGTGAAAAGGGTTTCAGCAAGGGAAGAGCAGTTTTGGGCAAGTCGAAGCAGCTGGTTGGAAAAGTTGAGTCTACTGGGCTAGTCTACGGGGAGAGTCTACTGGAAGAGGCTAGCCAACTGGAAGGGTCTAGTTGGAGAGCCTGGGGCTACTGGGAGAGTCAACTGGGCCGGCCTGCTGGAAGGGTCTAGACTACTGGAAGGAACTTGACCACTGGAAGGGGCTTGTCTGCTGGAGAGGTCTACTGGGAGGGTCTACTGGAAGAGGTTGGTCTACTGGAAGGGTCTAGTTGGAGAGCCTGGGGCTACTGGGAGAGTCAACTGGGCCGGCCTGCTGGAAGGGTCTAGTCTACTGGAAGGAACTTGTCCACTGGAAGGGTCTTGTCCGCTGGAGAAGTCTACTGGGAGGGTCTACTGGAAGAGGTTGGTCTACTGGAAGGGTCTAGCCTACTGGGAAAGCCAACTTAAGCTAGTCTGCAGGAAAAGGCCAGTCTACTGGAAGGGTCTAGCCTACTGGAAAGGTCTAGCTCACTGGGAGGGCCAGCTGGGCCAGCCTACTGGAGGAAGTCAGGCCACCGGGCGAGCTCTGTCCCTCCCACCGCCCTTGACCTTCTCTCGCGCCCACCCCGCAGACGTCTCCGTGAAGCCACCCTCCGTCTACGTCTTCCCCCCACCGGCCGAGGAGTTGGCCCGTCAGGAAACGGCCACCTTGACCTGTCTGGCCTTGGGTTTCCGCCCCCGTGACATCCTGGTGACCTGGACCCAAGAGGACCGTCCCGTGTCCCCCGGCAGCTTCTCCATCTTTGGTCCTCAGAAGGAAGGAGACACCTACACGGTCTACAGCAAGTTGAGCGTGCCGGCAGCCGACTGGCAACGGGGCGACTCTTTCGCCTGCGTGGTCGGCCACGACGGCATCCCCCTGCATTTCGTGCAGAAGACCATGGACAAGGCCATCGGTAAACCCACCTCCGTCAACGTTTCGGTGGTCCTCGCCGACGCCGACGTCACCTGCTACTGAGCTTGGCGGAGGCGGGGAGGGGCGGGGCGGGGGGGGAGAGGCGTGGGGCTGTAATTCCGCATCCGAATAAAAACCAACCCAAAAAAAAAAAAAGAAAATCCAACCCGTATCGTGACGCAACGTGGCAACGCTGGTCTCGGTTGGGGTTGTCTTCATCCGGCGCGTGCGTCCCGCCCCCCTCCCGGCCCTTCAAAAAAAAAAAACAAACCAAACCTCCCCCGCTGGCTTAATTGTAATTAGGGTTGGGTCAAACGAAGTCGGCGGGGGGGGGGGGAGATGCTGGGAAGTCTTCCTTGCTCCGTTGAGTGATGGTCAGAGTTGGCTTCACCGGGGAAGGTCAAGGTTGGGAGGCGGGGGGGGAACCCACCCAGCCGCTCTCGGATTGGACAACCTGGTGGGACAGGAGACATCTCTTTGCAAACCACACCCTTCCTTCTGCGTCTTCGCCTGCGGAAGAGGGAAATTCGCCCGAAATAGGGGGTTTTCACCCTAATAATCAACCGAACTCACCCAACGAGGAGGTTCAAAGGGAAGGGGCGTGTTTTCCCACCAATTCGGGCATTTTTCTGGTGGTGGTTAGAGCAGGTTTGGGTGAAAAAACGGGTGGGAAAAGGACTTTTTGTTGCATGCGGCAAAAATCCCCGTGGCCCCTCGGCTTGCAGGAGATTTTTGGACAAGGATTGGGTAGAAAATAGGTGGAAATGGGGTTTTTTTTGCTGCATGCACCAAAAATCCTCGTGGTTGTTTTGCTTGAGGCAGGTTTTGGGCGAGGACTAGGGTGGAAAATGGGTGAAAATGGGGTTTTTGCTGCATGCACCAAAAAAATCCTGCACCCCTTTTGCTTTGCAGCAGGAATTTGGACAAAGATTGGGTAGAAAATGGGGGAAAATGGGTAAAAACCGTGGGGTTTTTGCTGCATGCACCCAAAATCCTCATGCCCCTCTGCTCACAGCAAGGTTTTGCACAAGGATTGGCTCGAAAATGGGTGGGAAACAGGTAAAAATGGGGGGTTTTGCTGCATGCACCAAAAATCCTCGTGTTCCTTTTGCTCGCTGCAGGGTTTTGCACAAGGATTGGGTAGAAAATGCATAAAAATGGGGGTGTTTTCTGCATGCACCAAAAATCCTCATGGTCCTTTCGCTCACAGCAGAGTTTTACACAAGGAGTTGGTAGAAAATGGGTGGAAAAAGGCTGAAAACAGGGTTTTTTGCTGCATGCACCACAAATCTTCATGGTCCTTTTGCTTGACGCTGGATTTTGCACAAGAATTGGGTGGAAAATGGCTAAAAACATTTTTTTTGCTGCATGCGCCAAAAATCCTCGTGTTCCTTTTGCTCGCCGCAGTGTTTTGCACAAGCATTGGGTAGAAAATGGGTGGAAAATGACAGAAAACGGGATTTTTTTGCTGCATGTGCCAAAAATCCTCATGGTCCTTTTGCTCGCCGCAGGGTTTTGCACAAGAATTGGGTGGAAAATGGCAGAAAGCGAATTTTTTGCTGCACGCACCAAAAATCCTCATGGTCCTTTTGCTCGCTGCAGGGTTTTGCACAAGAATTGGGTGGAAAATGGGTGGAAAATGGCAGAAAACGGGATTTTTTGCTGCACGCACCAAAATCCTCATGGTCCTTTTGCTCGCCACAGAGTTTTGCACAAGAATTGAGTAGAAAATGGGTGGAAAATGGCAGAAAACGGGATTTTTTGCTGCACGCACCAAAATCCTCATGGTCCTTTTGCTCGCCACAGAGTTTTGCACAAGAATTGAGTAGAAAATGGGTGGAAAATGGCAGAAAGTGGAATTTTTTGCTGCACGCACCAAAAATCCTCATGGTCCTTTTGCTCGCCGCAGGGTTTTGCACAAGAATTGAGTAGAAAATGGGTGGAAAATGGCAGAAAGCGGGATTTTTTGCTGCATGCACCAAAAATCCTCATGGTCCTTTTGCTCGCCACAGGGTTTTGCACAAGAATTGAGTAGAAAATGGGTGGAAAATGGCAGAAAACGGGATTTTTTGCTGCACGCACCAAAAATCCTCATGGTCCTTTTGCTCGCCGCAGGGTTTTGCACAAGAATTGGGTGGAAAATGGCAGAAAACAGGATTTTTTGCTGCACACACCAAAAAATCCTCATGGTCCTTTTGCTCGCTGCAGGGTTTTGCACAAGAATTGGGTGGAAAATGGCAGAAAACGGGATTTTTTGCTGCACGCACCAAAAATCCTCATGGTCCTTTTGCTCGCCGCAGGGTTTTGCACAAGAATTGGGTAGAAAATGGCAGAAAACGGGATTTTTTGCTGCATGCACCAAAAATCCTCATGGTCCTTTTGCTCGCCGCTGGGTTTTGCACAAGAATTGAGTAGAAAATGGGTGGAAAATGGCAGAAAACGGGATTTTTTGCTGCACGCACCAAAAATCCTCATGGTCCTTTTGCTCGCCGCAGGGTTTTGCACAAGAATTGAGTAGAAAATGGGTGGAAAATGTCAGAAAATGGGATTTTTTGCTGCACGCACCAAAAATCCTCATGGTCCTTTTGCTCGCCGCAGGATTTTGCACAAGAATTGGGTGGAAAATGGCAGAAAACAGGATTTTTTGCTGCATGCACCAAAAATCCTCATGGTACTTTTGCTCGCCGCTGGGTTTTGCACAAGAATTGAGTAGAAAATGGGTGGAAAATGGCAGAAAACGGGATTTTTTGCTGCACGCACCAAAAATCCTCATGGTCCTTTTGCTCGCCACAGGATTTTGCACAAGAATTGGGTGGAAAATGGCAGAAAACAGGATTTTTTGCTGCATGCACCAAAAATCCTCATGGTCCTTTTGCTCGCCGCAGGGTTTTGCACAAGAATTGGGTAGAAAATGGGTGGAAAATGGCAGAAAACGGGATTTTTTGCTGCACGCACCAAAAATCCTCGTGCCCCCTTTGCTCGCACGTTGGGTTTTCGGTGACGCGTCATGAAGGGGGTCTCCACCGCCCACCCCCGCCACTGAAGTCCAACTCTCGCCCCCCCCCCAGATTGCGTCATGGTGACGGTGGGCGAGGAGACGCACCCCGAGGTGGAGGAAGACGCCACCGACCTCTGGACGGCCGTGACCTTCATCGTCCTCTTCCTCCTCAGCCTCTGCTACAGCACCGGCGTCACCCTCTTCAAGGTAACCGTGCGCACCAGTGACTTGCTGATGATTAATTAAGGCTGATTAATTAAGTCTCGGTGTCTCCCCCCAGGTCCTGTGACCGCCGCAGACGGGAGAAGACCCTCGTCCTTGGGTTGTCCCCTCTCTTTCCCCCACGGCCGAGCGCTGCCCGGCGTCGTTTTGTGGCTTTTTTGAAGATTCGAGGAATAAAATGAACTTCAGCCCGTTTCCATCGGCCGGAAAAAAACCCATTTTCCAATGAAATCAGCCCATTTTTGTTGGGCATCGGACCCCAATCCCCATCAAGCTGCAAAAAAAAACCATTTTCCAATGAAATCAGCCCATTTTCATTGGGGCATCGCACCCCAATCCCCATCAAGCTACAAAAACCCACATTTTCTCCTGAAATCAGCCCGTTTTGTGTTGGTGCATCACCCTGATTCCCATCAAACTACAAAAAAAACCCTGTTTTTGCCAGAAATGAGCCCGTTTTGCATTGGTGCATCACCCCTAAATTCCCATCAAGCTTCAAAAACCCCGATTTATCCCCATTTTTGCCCCCCAATCCTTCACCTCCACACGGCGACTACGTGCCGGAGGACCCAAAATTTCACCTTTTACCCCAACCTCCACCCCCAAAAATTCTGTTTACTGTAAAAACTCGTTTCATTTCTCCTCTCTCTTTTCAGTTAGGGGTTTTTTTGGGGGCGAGCTGAGTCATTTTTGGAGCAGACGCCGGTTAAAATAAGAGGGGGACGAGCGCCGCTTCCCCCCAACATCGTGCCCAAGCTCGACCGCGAACATCTGGATCGGGGGGGGGAACCAGATGTGTCCTGTTTACCGAAGCCACTTTTCTCCATCTGAGTCATCACCGGGAGAGGAAAAAACATGGGCAGGGTAAAAATAGAACTACGAGCCAACCCTTAAATAGTTGTTTTCCGTCCCAAAATGCCCTGCTCCTTTCCCGTGAGAAAAAAAATGAGGTGGAAAGGAGGAAAAATGGCGTTTTATTGGAGATTTGCCCACCCCGCCACGCGGAAATGAGGAATTTGGTAATAAAGTTGGGTGTTGAGCTCTTTTTTGGTGTTTTTCTCACCGTTTTGTTGTTCTCCGGCGCTTCTTGCGCCGTCTCCGATGCCGTGGGTGAAGGCGACAGTGGCGGGTGGAGGGAGAAGGGGTTTGGGGGTCGTTATTTCAACCTGGGGGGGGGGGAGAAAGGGGGTCACGAGTGGGGTGAGGGAAGGGGGGGTGATGGGGATGGGGTGCTCTGGGGGCAGTGGGGAAAGGCAAGCCAACCCAACCCAACCCGTGGCCGGGCAACCCAACCCGTGGCCGGGCAAGGCAACCCAAGGCCGGGCAAGGCAACCCAAGGCCAGGCAACCCAACCCAAGGTTGGGCAAGACAACGAATGACCGGGCAAGGCAACCCAAGGTCGGGCAAGGCAACCGAAGACCGGGCAACCCAACCGAAGACCGGGCAACCCAACCGAAGACCAGGCAACCCAACCGAAGACCGGGCAACCCAACCCAAGGCCAGGCAACGCAGCCCAAGGTCAGGCAAGGCAAGCCATGGCCGGGCAAGACAAGCCATGGCCGGGCAACCCAACCGCCGGTTACCGAGATGAAGATGGCGAAGCCGCTGTAGAAGATCGGGAGGAGGAAGAGCACCACGAAGGTGGAGATGGCGGTCCAGGCGCTACCGTCCTCCTCCAGCTCGAGGTCATCGCCTTCGCCCAATAAGCCGCAAGGCACAAAACGCAGCCCGGCGCAATCCCGGGGGTCTGCGGGAACAGGGCAGAGGTGGGACCGTCACAACAGGCCGCTGTAATTAGCTCCCCTTTAACGACCCTGCTGCTCGTTTGCTGCCTTACCGGCGTGGGCATCAACGGTCTTCTCCACCATCTTGCCGGTGGAGATGTGGGCGGCCAAGCAGCCGTAGGAGGTGCCCCCCACCCACTCGCCCCACGGCACGTCCAAGGCGATGACAAGGGAGCACCGTTGGGCTTTGTGGACGCAACCGGGCGCTTCGTCAGCCGGCCCTTCGTTAGCGCCCCGCCGCCACCACACGGTGATCTCCGGCGGGTAGAAGTCCTTCACGGGGCCAAAGAGGGTGACGTCACGGCCGGCGCAAGCTTCGGCGGGTGACAACGGCAGGACATGGCTGCTCGGTGGCTTCAAGGGACCTGTGGGACGCGGGAGGACTGAGTGCCGCCGGTCGCGCAGGGGACCTTCCATCGGTCATCCCATCGCATGGCGTTGCAAAGCTCGCCGTGGCGGTGCCAGGCTCGCCTGCATCGTCGCAAGACTCACCGCCACCTTGCCAAGGCTCGCCGCGGTGTTGCAAGGTCACCCAACCCCGTTGCAGGTGGAAACGCAACCCGTTGGAGATGCCAAGCCATGTAGGACGAGAGCGGCACCCCAAAACACCGTCAAGAAGGGTTTGGTTGCTCCCCCCAAGAAGAAATCAGGTGGTTGATGGACTCGGCAAGGAGATGGCCAACCCGTTGGAGATGCCAACCCAAGTAGGACGAGAGCGGCACCCCAAAACACCGTCAAGAAGGGTTTGGTTGCTCCCCCCAAGAAGAAATCAGGTGGTTGATGGACTCGGCAAGGAGATGCCCAACCCGTCGGAGATGCCCAACCTGTTGGAGATGCCAACCCATGTCCCAACTGTCCCGGCTGATCTCCAATCAATTTTGCCGACCATCTGCCCCCTCGGCGGTGGGGTGCCGCGTCACCTTGCCGGGACACGTTGGTCTGGTCGGACTCGGAGCTCCAGAGTACGTAGAGGATCTCCGACTCCATCTCACACCGCGGTTCCACCAGGTAGACCCACGGCGGTCGCGTTACCGGCGTGCACGCCACAAAGGGACGTGGGATGGGTGCCGCCATGATGCCACCCATCATCACCACGTCAGACGTGTGTCCTCCCACCCAAACCGTCTCCTGCCATCCTTGGGGAACATCTTGGAGACCGCCAAGATGGCGGTCACTGCGGGGCTTGGCCACCACCGGTGGCACCGGTCACGGCGCCGGTGGTGATGTCATCGAGGGAGAAGTTGGTCACCAAACAGGTCAAGACGGTGCTGCCGGCGCTTGCCGGGCACCAAGGAGCCGGGGGGGGCGATGGTGGGAGCCACCACGTGATCTGGTGGGGAAGGGGAGGTGACGGTGGGTGAGGGCAACCCCCAAAAACCGAGTCGTGGGGCACGCGCCCCATTGCGACCCCCCAAAACTGACTCGTAGGAGGATGTGCCCCATTGCGACCCCCCAAAACCAACTCCTAGGAGGACGTGCCCCATTGCGACCCCCCAAAACCGACTCATAGGAGGATGTGCCCCATTGTGACCCCCCCAAAACCGACTCGTAGGAGCACACACCCCATTGTGACCCCCAAAACAACTCCTAGGAGCACGTGCCCCACTGCAAACCCCCAAAAAACCAAATCCTAGGAGCACACACCCCATTGCGACCCCCCGAAATCAACTCCTAGGAGTATGTGCCCCCTTGCGACCCCCCAAAACCGACTCGTAGGAGGATGTGCCCCATTGCAACCCCCCAAAACCAACTCCTAGGAGCACATGCCCCACTGCAAACCCCCAAAAAACCAAATCCTAGGAGCATGCGCCCCATTGCGACACCCCAAAAAAACAACTCCTAGGAGTATGTGCCCCATTGTGACCCCCCAAAAACAACTCATAGGAGGACGTGCCCCATTGCAACCCCCCCAAAATCAACTTCTAGAAGCACATGCCCCACTGCGACCCCCCCAAAACCGACTCGTAGGAGCACACGCCCCATTGCGACCCCCAAAATCAACTCCTAGGAGCACATGCTCCATTGTGACCCCCCAAAACCGACTCGTAGGAGGACATGCCCCTTTGTGACCCCCCCAAAAACAACTCCTAGGAGCATGCACCCCACTGTGACCCCCCAAAAACCCAACTCCTAGGAGCACGTGCCCCATTGCGACCCCCCCAAAACTGACTTGTAGGAGGACGTGCCCCATTGAGACCCCCCCCAAAACCAACTCCTAGGAGCACGCACCCCATTGCAACCCCCAAAACAACTCCTAGGAGTATGCGCCCCATTGCGACCCCCCCCAAAACAACTCCTAGGAGCACGCGCCCCACTGCGACCCCCCCCAAAACCAACTCATAGAAGCACGTGCCCCATTGCGACCCCCCCAAAACAACTCCTAGGAGCACGTGCCCCATCGCGACCCCCCCAAAACCGACTCATAGGAGGACACATCCCACTGCGACCCCCACAAAATGGGTCCCCATCGTGACCCCCCCCACCCCTAAATATTTCCTCCCCCTACCTAGCCCCCCCCCCAAAAGTGGGTGCTGGGGTTGCACCCTTCTAGGGCTGCAAAATGGGGGTTGCCCCACTCTTGAATTGTGTTGTCCCGGAGAAAATCACGTGGAAAATTAGGGAAAATTGGAAAATTTTATTTTCAGGATGGAGAATATTTACAAGGGGGAGGGGGGGAATACAAGTGGGGTTGGAGAATCCCGAAAAATTCCAGCAATATCCGGCGGTGGAGGGGATGAGGCGGCGGTTTCGGGTGGAGAAATGCATCGGGAGCTGGATTATTTCACCTGGGATGGGGAAAAAAAGGGGAATTAATGAGTTATTTGGGTAATTAGGGGTGATGGGATGTGGCAAGGTGGATCTGAGCAAAAAAATCCTGTTAAGAGACAGAATTGATGGAAAAAATTCCAGGAATGGGGGGGGGAAAAAAAGAGTTTTGGTAAGGATGGGGGAAATAAAGGGATTTTAGTGAAAAAGGGGGGGAGGAATTAGGGATTTTAGCAAAAATGGGGGGGGAATAGGGACTTTTGGAAGGATGGGGGGAATAGGGATTTTTGCAAGGATTGGGGAATAAATAGGGTTTTTTCCAAGGATAGGGGAAAAATAGGGATTTTTATGTAACTGCGGGAGAGAAAAATAGATTTTTTGCAAGGATGAGGAAAAAACCAGGAATTTTAGAGAAGATGGGGAAAAATGGGGTTTTATTGCAAGGATGGGGAAAAAATAGCGGTTTTTCACAAGGATGGGGAAAAATAGGGATATTTTGCAAGGATATGGGAGAAAAAATAGGGATTTTTTTGGCAAGGATGGGGAAAAATAGGGACTTTTGGAGGATGGGGGAAAACACGGATTTTTTGGAAGGAAGGGGAGAAAAATAGGAATTTTAGTGAAATTAGTTGGAACAAAGGGATTTTTGCAAAGATGGGGGAAAATTAGGGATTTTTTGGCAAGGATGGGGAAAAATGGGGATATTTTGCAAGGATATAGGGAAAAAATAGGGATTTTTTGGCGAGGATGGCAGGAAACAGGGATTTTGGCAAGAATGGGGGAAAAGGGGGGATTTTTTGGAAGTATGGGGGCAAAAAGGGATTTTTTTGTGAAGATGGGGGAAAATAGGGAGTCTTTGCAAGAATTAAGAAAAAAATAGGGATATTTTGCAAAGATGGGGAAATGGGGATTTTTGCAAGGATAAGGGGGGGAAGGGATTATTTTGGCAAGAATGGGGAAAAAATTAGGGTATTTTGCAAAAATGGAGGAAAAAATAGGGATTTTTGCAAGGATGTGGGAAGAGGGATTTTTTTAGCAAGGATGGGGAAAAATAGGGAATTTTTTGCAAGGATGGGGAAATAGGGATTTTTGAAGGATGGGGGAAAACGGATTTTGGCAAGAATGAGGGGAAAAGGGATTTCTGGAAGTATGGGAGGAAAAGGGGATTATTTTGTGAAGATGGGGGAAAAATAAGGAGGTTTTGCAAGAATTAGGGAAAAATAGGGATATTTTGCAAAGATGGGGAAAAGGGGGATTTTTTTCAAGGATGAGGGGGGTAAAGGATTTTTTTTGGCAAGGATGGGGGAAAAATTCAGGTATTTTGCAAAAATGGAGGAGAAAATAGGGATTTTTGCAAGGATGAAGGAAAAAGGGGGATTTTTTTTGGCAAGGACAGCAAAAACTATAGGGATTTTTGAAGGATGGGGGAAAATAGTGTTTTTTGGAAAGAAGGGGAGAAAAACAGGGATTTTAGTGAAACAGGTTAGAATAAATAGGGTTTTTTGCAAGGATAGGGAAAAATTAGGGATTTTTGGCAAGGATGGGGGAAAAATAGGGATATTTTGCAAGGATATTGGGGAAAATAGGGATTTTTTGGCAAGGATTGTGGGGAAAGGGGATTTTTAGGAGTATGGCGGGGAAGGGGATTTTTTTTTGTGATGATGGGGAAAAAAGGGGAGTTTTTGAAAGATGGGGGAAAGGGATATTTTGCAAAGATGGAGAAAAAATAGGGATTTTTGCAAGGATGAGGGGAAAAGTAGGGATTTTTTGCAAGGATTTGGGGAAAATAAGGATTTTCTGCAAGGATAGGGTGGAAAAATAGGGATTTTTGGCAAGGATGGGGGGAAAGGGGATTTTTGTGAAGATGGAGAAAAAATTGGGATATTTTGCAAGGATGAGGGAAAAGGGGGATTTTTTTTTTGGCAGGATTGGGGGAAATGGGGAATTTTTACAAGGATGGGGAAAAGTAGGGACTTTTTGCAAGGCTTTGGGGAAAAAGGGGGATTTTCTGCAAGGATGGGGGGAAAAAACAGGGATTTTTTGCAAGGATGGGACGAAAGGTAGGGATTATTTGCAAGGATTTGGGGAAAAATAGGGGGTTTTTTGCAAGGATGGGGAAAAATAGGAATTTTCTGCAAGGATGGGGGAAACGTAGGGATTTTTTGCAAGGCTTTGGGGAAAATAGGGATTTTCTGCAAGGATAGGGTGGAAAAATAGAGATTTTTGGCAAGGATGGGGGGGAAACAGAGGTTTTGGCAAGGATGGGGACAAAGGGGACTTTTGGAGGTATGGGGGGGAAAGGGGATTTTTTTTGTGTGAAGATGGGTGGAAAAACAGGGATATTTTGCAAAGACCAAGAAAAAATAGGGATTTTTGCAAGGATGAGGGAAAGGGGGATTTTTTTGGCAGGGTTGGGGGAAAAATGGGGAGTTTTTACAAGGATGGGGAAAAGTAGGGAGTTTTTGCAAGGCTTTGGGGAAAAAGGGGGATTTTCTGCGAGGATGGGGGGAAAAATAGGGATTTTTTGCAAGGCTGGGACGAAAGGTAGGGATTATTTGCAAGGATTTGGGGAAAAATAGGGGGTTTTTGCAAGAATGGGGAAAAAATAGGAATTTTCTGCAAGGATGGGGGAAATGTAGGGATTTTTTGCAAGGCTTTGGGGAAAAGTAGGGATTTTTTGAAAGAATGGGGGGAATGTAGGGATTTTTTTGCAAGGCTTTGGGGAAAATAGGGATTTTCTGCAAGGATGGGGTGGAAAAATAGGGATTTTTGGCAAGGATGGGGACAAAGGGGACTTTTGGAAGTATGGGGGAAAGGGGATTTTTTTTGTGTGAAGATGGGTGGAAAAACAGGGATATTTTGCAAAGATCGAGAAAAAATAGGGATTTTTGCAAGGATGAGGGAAAGGGGGATTTTTTTGGCAGGGTTGGGGGAAAAATGGGGAGTTTTTACAAGGATGGGGAAAAGTAGGGAGTTTTTGCAAGGCTTTGGGGAAAAAGGGGGATTTTCTGCGAGGATGGGGGGAAAAATAGGGATTTTTTGCAAGGCTGGGACGAAAGGTAGGGATTATTTGCAAGGATTTGGGGAAAAATAGGGGGTTTTTGCAAGAATGGGGAAAAACAGGAATTTTCTGCAAGGATGGGGGAAACGTAGGGATTTTTTGCAAGGCTTTGGGGAAAAGTAGGGATTTTTTGAAAGAATGGGGGGAATGTAGGGATTTTTTTGCAAGGATTTGGGGAAAATAGGGATTTTCGGCAAGGATGGGGTGGAAAAATAGGGATTTTTTGCAAGGATGGGAGGAAAAGTAGGGATTATTTGCGAGGCTTTGGGGAAAAATAGGGATTTTTTGCAAGTATAGCGTGGAAAAAAATTGTATTTGCCAAAAAAGGGGGAAAAAATCAAGGATTTGGGAGAAGGCTGGGCGGTACCTTGATCAAGGTGACCGTGGCGCTGTAGAAGAGGCTGAGGATGAAGAGGACGATGAAGGTCGAGGCCGTCGCCCAGAGGTTGTTGAGGTCGTCCTCCTCCGCTTCCGTGAAGCCGTCGAGGAAGGCTTTTTTGGGGGGGACACACAAGAGGAGGGGGTTAGCACCATCACCCAACCGAGGGGAGCACCCTTGGGTGCAGCACCCGGGGGTGCAAAGGGAGGGGAGGGGGGACACCCCATTTTGGGTTGATTTGGGGGGATTTTGGCTACGCACAAAGCCGGGAAGAGTTTTTGGGGTGTGGAGGTAACCAGGGGAGGGGGCAGCACTGCATTCGGGGGCCAGGGGCTGCTTAGCAAGCAAGGGGGGGGCTCAGGGTGCATGCAGCCCAAAATCTGGGGTGCGTACCCCCAAACCCAGGGGTTACACCCCAAAATCTGGGGTGCACCCCCCAAAATCTGGGGTGCACCCCCAAAATCCAGGGGTTATACCCCAAAATCTGGGGCGCGCCCCCCAAAATCCCGGAGTTATACCCAAAAATCGGGGGTGCACCCCCCCCAAAATCCAGGGTGCGTGCCCCCCCCAAAAGCAGAGGGTCAGCCCCATTGCACGCAGCAGCACCCCCCACCCAATTTCTCAGCCTTGTTCCCTAAATCGCCACTTTTAGACCCAAAATGGTGGCAGGCACGCCTACGAGGGGCAGATTTCCCCTTCCCACCCCCCCCCCCAAAAAGGGGGAGGGTGAGCGCCTGCTTTGCAAATTTTGCAGGATTTTTTGGGGGGGAAAAGGGGTGCAGCTGCAGCTTCTTGCAAAGGGTGCAAGGGGATGGCGCAAATGACGGTGCAAGAAGTTGCAGCAAGAGGAGGGTGCAAATGATGGTGCAAGAGGGTGGTGCATGCAAGGGGGCGGTGCAAATGACGGTGCAAGAGCGTGGCGCATGCAAGAGGAGGATGCAAGTGATGGCGCAAGAGGGCGGCGCATGCAAGAGGAGGGTGCAAATGAAGGTGCACGAGGCTGCAGCACGAGGAGGGTGCAAATGATGGTGCACAAGGGCGGTGCATGCAAGGGGATGGTGCAAGAGGACGGCGCAGCAAAGGCTGCTGCAGCTGATGGCGCAGGGGATGCTGCAAGAGGTTGCAGCAAATGGTGGTGCAGCCGGGAGGAGGGTGCAGCAAGAAGATGCGGCAGGAGGAGGGTACGGCAGGATGCAAGAGGCGGACGCTTGCAAGAGGTTGCAGCAAGAGGATGGAGCAAGGGGATGCAGCAAGGAGCAGACGCTTGCAAGATGATGCTGCAGCAGCATGCAAGAGGGAACCACTTGCAAGAGGAGGATGCTTGCAAGATGATGCTACGGCAGGATGCAAGAGGCGGGTGCTTGCAAGAGGTTGCAGCAAGAGGGTGCAGCAAGAAGCAGATGCTTGCAAGAGGAGGACGCTTGCAAGATGCTGCTGCAGCAGCATGCAAGAGGGGAACACTTGCAAGAGGAGGATGCTTGCAAGAAGAGGATGCTTGCAAGAGGAGGACGCTTGCAAGATGCTGCTGCTGCAGGATGCAAGAGGCAAATGCTTGCAAGAGGTTGCAGCAAGGGGGTGCAGCAAGAAGGTGCAGCAAAAGGAGGATGTTTGCAAGAGGAGGACGCTTGCAAGGTGATGTTGCAGCAGGATGCAAGAGGTGGACGCTTGCAAGAGGTTGCAGCAAGAAGCGGATGCTTGCAAGATGTTGCTGCAGCAGCATGCAAGAGGGAAACACTTGCAAGAGGAGGATGCTTGCAAGATGCTGCAGCAGCAGCATGCAAGAGGGAAACACTTGCAAGAGGAGGATGCTTGCAAGATGCTGCAGCAGGATGCAAGAGGCGGATGCTTGCAAGATGCTGTTGCAGCAGCATGCAAGAGGGGAACACTTGCAAGAAGAGGATGCTTGCAAGAAGAGGTCGCTTGCAAAAGGAGGATGCTTGCACAAAGATGATGCTTGCAAGAGAAGGATGCTTGCAAGAGGATGCAGCAGCAGGATGCAAGAGGTAGAGGCTGCAACACTGCCGAGGAGCCAAGCCCCAAAACAAGCCACCCTGCCCCAAAACAACCCTTTTCCCCTTAAAAAAAACAACCCCAAGACCCCCCAGAATTGCTGCGGCCCGGCCCGGGAATGCAGTGCCGAAACTCTCCCCCCCACACACACCATCCCCAACGCAAAGATCGGGCGCGGCGGCGCGTCTTTTCCATAAAAACTCGATTTTATTGCTATTTTTTGTGGGGGTTTGGGGTTTTTTTGGAAGGGGGAGGACTTTCTAAATGACATCGGAGGGGCGGGGGGGAGGGAATTTAGTAGCAGGCGCTGGCGGCGTCGGAGAGCACCAGGGATACGTTGACGGAGGTGGGTTTACCCGAAGCTTTATCCACCGATTTCTGCGCCACCTGCAGAGGGATTTGCTCATGGCCGACCAAGCAAGTGAAGATGTTGCCGGCTCGCCAATCCTCGCCGCTGACCGTCAAGGAACTGTAGGTGAAGTAAGAGACGGCCGGCTGCGATTCGGCGACGGGCGGCATGGTGATGTAATCGCCGGTGGGTAAAGGTTCGCCGTTGCGGAGCCAACGGACGAAAAGATCCGGAGGGTTGAAGCCTTTCACCAAGCAAGTGATGGTGGCGGATTCCTGCATGGTGAGTTGTTCGGACGGGGGGGAGAAGATGTAGATGGAGGGGGCTTTGGCGTTGCGGCCTGCGAAGAGAAGGGGGAAGAGAGGGGCGGTTGGCAAAGCGGCGGTGCGATTGCAAAAGAAGGTGCTCGCAGCCTCCTTGCCCTTGATTTTGCAAATAAATGGGGCGATTGCATCCTTCTTCCCTTGTTTTTTGCAAATAAATGAGGGATTGCATCTCCTTGCCCTCGATTTTGCAAATAAACGGGGCAACTGCATCATCCTTCCCTTGATTTTGCAAATAAATGAGGGGATTGCATCTCCTTGCCCTCGATTTTGCAAATAAACGGGGCAATTGCATCATGCTTCCCTTGATTTTGCAAATAATCAGGGCGATTGCATCTCCTTGCCCTCAATTTTGCAAATAAACGGGGCGATTGCATCCTTCTTCCCTTGTTTTTTGCAAATAAATGAGGGGATTGCATCTCCTTGCCCTTGATTTTGCAAATAAATGGGGCGATTGCATCATGCTTCCCTTGATTTTGCAAATAATTGGGGGGATTGCATCTCCTTGCCCTTGATTTTGCAAATAATCAGGGTGATTGCATCTCCTTGCCCTCGATTTTGCAAATAAACGGGGCGATTGCATCCTTCTTCCCTTGTTTTTTGCAAATAAATGAGGGATTGCATCTCCTTGCCCTCGATTTTGCAAATAAATGGGGCAACTGCATCATCCTTCCCTTGATTTTGCAAATAAATGAGGGGATTGCAACTCCTTGCCCTTGATTTTGCAAATAAATGGGGCAATTGCATCATGCTTCCCTTGATTTTGCAAATAACCAGGGCGATTGCATCTCCTTGCCTCAGTTTTGCAAATAAAAGGGGCAATTGCATCCTCCTTCCCTCGATTTTGCAAATAAACGAGGCAATTGCATCTTCTTGCCCTTGATTTTGCAAATAAACAGGGCGATTGCATCCCTTGGCTTTGCAAAAAGAAGCGGCGGTGCCATTGCATCCTCCCGTCCTCGGCTTTGCAAAACGAAACGGTGGAATTGCACCTCGGTTTTGCAAAACTCAATGGCCCGATCTCCTCCTCCTCTCCCCAGCTTCGCCCGCCCCTCCCCAAAACCCCCCCCCGCCGACGGTGACGCAATCGCTCCTTGCCTTTGCAAAAAGAAACGGCGCCCGTTTCCCTCCGCAAATTGCAATCGCCACGCGCCCACGCAAATTGCAATCGCCACGCGCCCGTTTTCCCGGTTTTTTTGCAACCCGCCGACACTTTTCCAAACCCAACGCCCTCGGACTTACTGGGCGTCTTCTGCAACTTGACTTCGGCGGGGAAGAGGAGCTCGGGGTGGCTGACCTTGCAGGTGTAGATCTCGCCTTTATCCCACTCGTCGGCGTAGACGGTGGCCGTGCCGTCGACGCCGAAGAACCCGTTGGGTTGCAAGACTTGAGGCAACATCTTGGTGTCCAACTTCCCGCCGTTCTCCTTCCACCAAGAGATGACCAACCCTTCCACGCCCGGTAGGTTGGTCACCTTGCACGTCAACTTGGCCACTTTATCCTTGAAGATATCGGCGAAGACGGGCGGGACGACCTGCACCGTGATCTCCTCGTTGTTGTTGCCGTGGTCATCTGGAAAAGGACGCGGGTGATCGCTTGGGGATGGTTGCCCCCCAAAATTACGTCTCCCAACCCTACCGCCGCCGCGGTTGACCTCACTTACAGCCGCATTCCAGAGCTTTGCTGGTGTTCCTCACGTCTTCGTCCACTTGGCAAGTGAAGACGGTGCCGGCGTCCCATTCGGCTTCGGTAACGGTTGCCCAGCTGTTGGTGATGTAAGCCCTTTTGCTGTCGGCCACCGAACCTTCGGTGGCGACGCCGTCTTTTAGCAAAACGCCGTTTTTCAGCCACCGGACGGCGGCGGGCAGCTGCCGGGGTCCGCGGATTTGGCAAAGGATGCTGGAATTTCGGTAGGGACCTTCGAAATCCTCGCGGGATGGCGGGTGGATGGTGATGGCGGAGGTCACGGTGTTGGGACCTGGCGGCGGAGGGGATGGAGGAGGGGTGAGGGGGTGCAGAACCCCAAAATGGCACCCGGGGGGGCGCCGGGGGGGCGGGATGGGGGATGCAGAGCCGGGATGCCGGGTGAGGATGTAGCCGGAGCGGGATGCGACGGCGGGATGCAGAAGCGCCGGGAGGCGGCTGCAGCGCCGGGATGCAACGCCGGGTTGCTCCGGGGAGGATGCAACGCCGGGATGCAGCACCGGGATGCTTGGGGAAGGACGCAGCAGCACCGGGATGCTCCGGGGAGGATGCAGCACCGGGATGCAACACCGGGATGCACCGGGGAGGATGGAATGCCAGGATGCTCCGGGGAGGCTGCAGCACCGGGATGCAGCACTGGGATGCTCAGGGAAGGATGCAGCAGCACTGGGATGCTCCAGGGAGGATGCAACACCAGGATGCAAACCCGGGATGCTTGGGGAAGGATGCAGCAACACCGGGATGCTCCGGGGAGGATGCAACACTGGGATGCAACACTGGGATGCTTGGGGAAGGATGCAGCAGCACCGGGATGCAACACTGGGATGCTTGGGGAAGGATGCAGCAGCACGGGGATGCTCCAGGGAGGATGCAACACCAGGATGCAAACCCGGGATGCTTGGGGAAGGATGCAGCAACACCGGGATGCTCCGGGGAGGATGCAACACTGGGATGCAACACTGGGATGCTTGGGGAAGGATGCAGCAGCACCGGGATGCAACACTGGGATGCTTGGGGAAGGATGCAGCAGCACCGGGATGCTCCAGGGAGGATGCAACACCGGGATGCAACACTGGGATGCTCAGGGAAGGATGCAGCAGCACCGGGATGCTCCGGGGAGGATGCAACACCAGGATGCAAACCCGGGATGCTCGGGGAAGGATGCAGCAGCACCGGGATGCTCCAGGGAGGATGCAACACCGGGATGCAGCACCGGGATGCTTGGGGAAGGATGCAGCAACACCGGGATGCTCTGGGGAGGATGCAACACCGGGATGCAGCACTGGGATGCTCAGGGAAGGATGCAGCAGCACTGGGATGCTCCGGGGAGGATGCAACACCAGGATGCAAACCCGGGATGCTCGGGGAAGGATGCAGCAGCACCGGGATGCTCTGGGGAGGATGCAACACCGGGATGCAGCACCGGGATGCTTGGGGAAGGATGCAGCAGCACCGGGATGCTCCGGGGAGGATGCAACACCAGGATGCAAACCCGGGATGCTCGGGGAAGGATGCAGCAGCACCGGGATGCTCCGGGGATGATGCAACATCGGGATGCTTGGGGAAGGATGCAGCAACACCGGGATGCTCCGGGGAGGATGCAACACTAGTATGCAACACTGGGATGCTCAGGGAAGGATGCAGCAGCACCGGGATGCTCCGGGGAGGATGCAACCCTGGGATGCAGCAGCACGGAAATGCAACAGCACCGGGATGCTCGGGGAAGGCCGCAGCAGCACCGGGATGCTCCGGAGAAGGACCCAATCCCCCGCCGACCCGAGCGGGGACACTCACCGGGGTTGGACACCTCCACGGAGCGGCTCGCCTTGGGATGGGTGGCTCGGCAGTAGAACGGCTGCTGGGTTTTGCCGTCCGAGAAGGGAAGGCTGAGGCGGCTGGAAGCCGTGTAACGCCCGGCGGTGAGGACGGACGGGAAAACTGTCACCCCCTTGGTGACGCTTTCGTTGGCGTAGGTGCTCCAGCGGAAGGTGAGATCGTCGGGGAGGAAGCCCACCGCAACGCAACCCACCGAGTAGAGGTCCTGGGTGGCGGGCGTCCCGCAGGAAACCAGCGGGAAGAGGTTGGGAGCGCGGGGAACCCTCTGGGGTGGGAGGAGGGAGGAAGAAGAGGAGTTAGGGGAGGGGGAGGAAGGGGTTGGGGTTGTGCCGAACGCCCGTATTTTGGTGCAAAAATCACCTGCGCGGGTGCAAAACCCCCTGTTTTGGGGCAGAAATGGCCCGGGCATGAGCAAAATCCACCTGTGTGTGTGCAAAAAGCCCCTATTTTGGTGCAAAATTCACCTGTGCATGTGCAAAAAAATGTGTTTTGGTGCAAAAATGGCATGTGCATGTGCAAAGAGACCCGATTTTGGTGCAAAATCCACCTGTGCATGTCCAAAAAGCCCCAATTTTCGTGCAAAAATCACCTGTGCAGGTGCAAACCCCCCTATTTTGGTGCAAAAATTCACCTGTGCATGAGCAAAACCCCCCATTTCTGGGCAAAGAGCCCCTATTTTGGTGCAAAATCCACATGTGCATGTGCAAAAAAATGTGTTTTGGTGCAAAAAATGGCCTGTGCATGTGCAAAACCCCCCCATTTCAGTGCAAAGAGCCCCTATTTTGGTGCAAAATCCACATGTGCATGTCCAAAAAGCCCCAATTTTGGTGCAAAATTCACCTGTGCATGTCCAAAAAACCATTTTTTGGTGCAAAAATGGCCTGGGAATGAGCAAAATCCACCTGTGCAGGTGCAAAAAGCCCCGATTTTGGTGCAAAATTCACCTGTGCATGAGCAAAACCCCCATTTCTGGGCAAAGAGCCCCTATTTTGGTGCAAAATTCACCTGTGCATATGCAAAAAAATGTGTTTTGGTGCAAAAATGGCCTGTGCATGTGCAAAACCCCCCCATTTCAGTGCAAAGAGCCCCTATTTTGGTGCAAAATCCACATCTGCATGTCCAAAAAGCCCCAATTTTGGTGCAAAATTCACCTGTGCATGTCCAAAAAAACATATTTTGGTGCAAAAATGGCCTGGGCATGAGCAAAATCCACCTGTGTGTGTGCAAAAAGCCCCGATTTCGGTGCAAAAATCACCTGTGCAGGTGCAAAACCCCATATTTTGGTGCAAAAATGGCTTGGGAATGAGCAAAATCCACCTGTGCATGTGCAAAAATGGCCTGTGCATGAGCAAAACCCCCCCATTTCGGTGCAAAGAGCCCCAATTTTGGTGCAAAATTCACCTGTGCATGTCCAAAAAACCATTTTTTGGTGCAAAAATGGCCTGGGAATGAGCAAAATCCACCTGTGTGTGTGCAAAAAGCCCCAATTTCGGTGCAAAATTCACCTGTGCATGAGCAAAACCCCCATTTCTGGGCAAAGAGCCCCTATTTTAGTGCAAAATTCACCTGTGCATGTGCAAAAAGCCCCAATTTCAGTGCAAAAATCACCTGTGCAGGTGCAAAACCCCCTATTTTGGTGCAAAAATGGCCCGTGCATGAGCAAAACCTGCCTGTGCATGTGCAGAGACCCGATTTTGGTGCAAAATCCACCTGTGCATGTCCCAAAAGCCCCAATTTTGGTGCAAAAATCACCTGTGCAGGTGCAAAAAAACCCTATTTTGGTGCAAAAATTCACCTGTGCATGTGCAAAAAAATGTATTTTGGTGCAAAAACGGCCTGTGCAGGTGCAAAACCCCCTATTTTGGTGCAAAAATGGCCCATGCATGAGCAAAATCCACCTGTGCAGGTGCAAAAATTCACCTGTGCATGAGCAAAACCCCCCATTTCTGGGCAAAGAGCCCCTATTTCGGTGCAAAATTCACCTCTGCATGTGCAAAAAAATGTATTTTGGTGCAAAAACGGCCTGTGCATGTGCAAAAAGCCCTGATTTTGGTGCAAAAATTACCTGTGCAGGTGCAAAACCCCTATTTTGTTGCAAAAATGGCCTGTGCATGAACAAAATCCACCTGTGCGTGTGCAAAAAGCCCCTATTTCGGTGCAAAATTCACCTCTGCATGAGCAAAAAAATGTATTTTGGTGCAAAAATTCACCTGTGCATGAGCAAAACCCCCCATGTTGGTGCAAAGAGCCCCTATTTTGGTGCAAAAATCACCTGTGCAGGTGCAAAAAACCGTATTTTGGTGCAAAAATGGCCTGGGCATGAGCAAAATCCACCTGTGCGTGTGCAAAAAGCCCCGATTTTGGTGAAAAAAAACCCTATTTTGCTGCAAAACCTCCATATTTTGGTGCAGCCCCCCCCCCATTTTGGTGCAAAACCCCCATTTTGGTGCAAACCTCCCCATTTTGGTGAAAGCCAAATTCACCAAATTTGGTGAATTCTTCCTACGGCCCCACAGCTGCTTCTATCGGACCAGTATGGACCAGTACCGGACCAGTACCACACCCCAGAGCCGCTTCTGTAGGACCAGGACCAGTACTGGACCCCCCCAGTTGCCCCATACTGGGTTACTGCCAGCACCCCACAGCCGCTCCTGCAGGACTGGGACCAGTACTGGACCAGTACCAGAACAGTATCGGACCAGTACCAGCACCCACAGCTGCCCCAGAGCCACTCCTGCAGGACTGGGGCCAGTATCGGACCAGTACCAGCTGCCCTGGACCAGTACATACCAGTACTGGACCAGTACCAGTTGCCCTGGACCAGTACCAGCTGCCCTGGACCAGTACTGGACCAGCACCAGATGCCCTATACCAGTACATACCAGTACCGGACCAGTACCAACTGCCCCAGACCAGTACCAGTTGCCCTGTACCTGTACGTACCAGTACCGGACCAGTACCAGTACTGGACCCCCCAGCTGCACCATACTGGGCCAGTATTGGCAGCCCACAGCTGCTTCATAACCACTTTGGCGGGACCAGTACCAGACCAGTACCGCCACCCCACAGCAGCTTCTGCAGGACCAGTAAATACCAGTACTGGACCAGCACTAGCTGGTACAGGTACTGGACCCCTCAGCTGTCCCACACTGGGACCGTGCTGGCACCCCAGAGCTGCCCTATAGCTGCTTCTGCAGGACCAGTACCAGACCAGTACCAACTGGTACCGGTACCAGCACTGCACAGCTGCCCAATAGCTTCTTCTACGGGACTGGTACCAGTACCGGACCAGTACTGGCACCCCACGGCTGCCCCAAAGCTGCTTCTACAGGACCAGTACCAGCACTGGACCAGTACCGGCACCCCACAGCTGCCCCATAGCTGCTTCTACTGGACCAGTATAGGCTGGTACCAGTACCACCACCCCATAGCTGCTTCTAGAGGAGCGGGTACCAGTACAGGACCAGTACCGGCACCCCACGGCTGCCCCATAGCTACTTCTACTGGACCAGTACCAGCTTGTACCAGTACCGGAACAGTACCAGCACCCACGGCTGCCCCATAGGTGCTTCTATGGGACCAGTATCAACTGGTACCAGTACTGGACCAGTACTGGCACCCCATAGCTGCTTCTAGAGGAGTGGTACCAGTACCGGCACCCCACGGCTGCCCCATAGCTGCTTCTACTGGACCAGTACCAGCTGGTACCAGTACCAGACCAGTACCGGCACCCCGCAGCTGCTCCACTGCTGCTTCTATGGGACCAGTACCAGCAGCGGACCAGTACCAGCACCCCACGGCTGCCCCATAGCTGCTTCTACTGGACCAGTACCAGCTGGTACCAGTACCGGACCAGTACCGGCACCCCATGGCTGCCCCATAGCTACTTCTACTGGACCAGTACCAGCTGGTACCAGTACCGGACCAGTACCGACACCCCGCAGCTGCCCCACTGCTGCTTCTATGGGACCAGTACCAGCACCGGACCAGTACCAGCATCCCACGGCTGCCCCATAGCTGCTTCTACTGGACCAGTACCAGCTGGTACCAGTACCGGACCAGTACTGGCACCCCATGGCTGCCCCATAGCTACTTCTACTGGACCAGTACCAGCTGGTACCAGTACCGGCACCCCACAGCTGCCCTACTGCTGCTTCTACTGGACCAGTACCAGCTGGTACCAGTACTGGACCAGTACCAGCACCCACGGCTGCCCCATAGCTGCTTCTACTGGACCAGTACCAGCACCGGCACCCCACAGCTGCCCCATAGCTGCTTCTACTGGACCAGTACCAGCACCCCATAGCTGCCCCACAGCTGCTTCTACGGGACCAGTACTAGCTGGTACCAGTACCGGACCAGTACCGGCACCCACAGCTGCCCCATAGCTGCTTCTACTGGACCAGTACCAGCTGGTACCAGTACCAGACCAGTACCGGCACCCCATGGCTGCCCCATAGCTACTTCTACTGGACCAGTACCAGCTGGTACCAGTACCGGCACCCCACAGCTGCCCTACTGCTGCTTCTACTGGACCAGTACCAGCTGGTACCAGTACTGGACCGGTACCAGTACTGGACCAGTACCAGCACCCACGGCTGCCCCATAGCTGCTTCTACTGGACCAGTACCAGTACCGGCACCCCACAGCTGCCCCGTAGCTGCTTCTACTGGACCAGTACCAGCTGGTACCAGTACCAGCACCCCATAGCTGCCCCACAGCTGCTTCTACAGGACCAGTACTAGCTGGTACCAGTACCGGACCAGTACCATCACCCACAGCTGCCCCGTAGCTGCTTCTACTGGACCAGTACCAGTACTGGACCAGTACCAGCATGCCATGGCTGCTTCTACAGGACTGGGACCAGTACTGGCACCCCATAGCTGCTTCTACTGGACCGGTACCAGCACCAGCACCCCATAGCTGCCCCACAGCTGCTTCTACGGGACCAGTACTAGCTGGTACCAGTACCGCACCAGTACTGGCACTCCACAGCTGCCCCATAGCTGCTTCTACGGGACCAGTACTAGCTGGTACCAGTACCAGTACCCCACAGCTGCTTTTACTGGACCAGTACCAACTGGAACCAGTACTGGAATAGTACCGGCACCCCATAGCAGCTTTTACAGGACTGGTACCAGTACCGGACCAGTACCAGCATCCCATAGCTGCTTCTCCAGGACCAGTACCAGGTGGTACCAGTACCATTCACCCCCATACTGGGCCAGTACCAGCTGCCCCATAGCTGCTTCTCCAGGACCAGTACTGGACCAGTACCAACTGGGACCAGTACTGGACCAGTACCAACTGGAACCAGTACCAGACCAGTAACCAGCACTGGGACTGCAGTCACAATCAAGCCAATTAAGGCAATGCCCTTAATTAATGCCATTAATGCCCACAGCTGTGCAGTCACTCACCCCTCAACCTCTAATTAATTAACCTAATTATTCAAATCAGTTACCCACCCCTCTAGTCAATCTCTGGCCCCACTCCAAGAGTTTAATTAATTGCCTGGTGGGTAATTATTACTTATATTATATTATATTATATTATAGATATCAGATATTCTATATATATTATATATTATAGAGCTATATTAAACCTTTAAGGCCACATAAAAAATCATATTATTTATGTGATTAATATAATATAATATAATATATAAAATACCTAGAGCTTTAATCTCTCTCTCCATAGTTTAGGTCCCTATATATCTATGAAATATATCTTATATAAAATATATATCGTAGAATAGGTAGCTATTAAATATATCTTATATATATATCGTAGATTAGGTGAATCATATGTCTAATATAAATCTATCTATTTTAATCTAATACAAAAGATATATATCTTATATATCATAATAGTCTATAGAATTGTATCTATATAATATATAATAGGACATATTACATATTATAAGATATATATCTATCTACTGTATATTTTATATTAAATATGACCATAGAAAAGAAATGAGATTAAATATCGCTCTATATTATAAGATATTAAAATATATATTGCAATATAAAAATGCGCTTTTATATCTACATTATCTTATATTAAATATATATATATTTTATATATTAAAATATAGATTTTTCAAAAATCTTTTTTTAAAACCTATTTTTTTAAATCTTTTTTTGAATCTATTTTTTAAAAAGCTGTTTTTTTTAAAAAAGCTATTTTTTAAAAGTCTGTTTATTATTATCATCTATGGCAACAAAATTCTTGTTAAGTGCTCAGCTTAAAAAAAAACTAAAATAATAAAGCCCCTTTCAGGGAAATGACTTTGTCCAAAACTGCCTGAATTCAACCCAAAGTTGCTGTTTACCCCCACCACTTGCCAAAAAAAGGTTATTTTTGAGCCCAAACAGGTGCTGTTTTTCAGGCCTGTTTCGCCTGGTTGGGTTTGATTCATTTCTCATGCAAAAAATCATTAAAAATAAAAAAAGGGGAATTAGGAAAAAAAAAAAAAACCACTTCTCCTTTCTTGCTGTTTTTGAAACCAAACCCAGGCTATTTTGGGCAATTCTGGGCTGAAAAATAAACAAGCGCAGCTGCCACCTGCGGGCCAAAAATCAGCCATTTTAGGTGTAAACACCTCCTTCACAAAATAAGAACTTTTAATTTAATTTCTTTATATTTTTTCACCTTTGGTACTGCTCTAAAGAGCAAAAAAAAGAGCAAAAAAAGGGCAAAAAAGGTGATTTTGGTGATATTTTATCACCATCCCCAAGCAAATGATTCAGTTCTTGGAGCTGCACTGTAACTTAGAGCCCTGAATTTAAATATCTTAATTTTATATATACATATAAAATATATATAAATATATATTTATATATACTCTATTATATATTTCTATATTTTTATATTTTTCTAATATATATTTAATGTATTTTAATATATTATATATATTTTGTATATTTTTTTAAAGTAATAACATTAAACCTCACAACCTGCAACATATATCACCCCCAATTTGCTCTAAAACCCCTTTAAAAAATAAAATCTTGTCCCCATTTTTTTCAAGAAGTGAGTTTTCATCACAGGAGAGGGAAAAAAATCAGATTATTGTATCAATTTAGACTAAATATGCCTATCAGCATTCTAAAATACTTAATTATCGTTTATAGTTCATTAATAAATGTAATAAAATGCATTTTCCCTATTAAAAAAACCCTCTCTGCTCTTGAAAACTCAATTTCTGGCACCTTTCAATTGATTTTTAATTAATTTTTTTCTAAGAGAACAACTGAGATGCTAGGAAGTCACCTCAAAAATCACTATTTTTCTCCCAGCTCCCCAAACCTCACTTTTTTAACCCAAAATGGCCCATTCCAAGCCTGCCCACTGCATAAGACCAACAGAAATTGCCCTGCCAGCAACCCTGATTATCAATAATTAATTAAAAATTAAATTAATGGGGAGATTTTGTGCGGTCATTGGTAAATGGGGAGAAAAAAATATATATAAAAGTCACAATAATGGACGAAAAAGGACAAAAAAAAACCCACTTCAAGTCCCTGCTTAAACTTTAACATTCTCTTAATTAATGATTAAGGAGCCAAATTTGGGGAAAAAAATAATCACTATTTCTGTTTGAATCAATAAATTTCCTATTAACGAAGGAATTAAAAAAAGAAATCTCCTATTTAAGGATTTTAATACAAATTTTTGAGGGTCCTAAAGAAGTCAAACTCCTCTGAAACAGTCCCAAAAAGGTCAAATTAAACTTTTTCTACATAAAAATGGGGTTGGCGTTTGGCTGTGCTAAAAATCCCTAAAACTGCCCTAAAAAGATTATAAAAATTAACATTTTTTTTTTAAGCCAAGACTAAGGCTCCCCCCAAATCCACCTGAGAGCCCCCAAAATGCCACGTCTTAAAGAAAACCCGTGATAAACCCCACAAAAATCAAGAAGATTGCCTGAGACCCAAATCCAGGGACTTTAAGCAGCAGATTTAACTCAAAATCCCCCCCAAATGGCTCAAAAAGGGGAGAAATGACCTAAAAATATCATCCTTCAGCCTCAATCTTCACCCACCGCTTGAGGTCGGATCTCACTAATTTTTTCCAACTAATGAACTCGTCTCCCTGAGCGGTTTAATTAAAAATTTGGATTTTTCTACACTTTTTTGCCCCCAAAAAGCTCTCCAAAAAATGCCACTTTTAGGGCACGGCCTGAAGCCTTGATATTCAAACTGTCTGATTAAAAATATAATAAATAATAAGACTATAATATATAAAAATACTTATAACTTATAATGTGTAATTTCTAAGTTATAATTTATAAATTTCATATGATATATATTATATATATAAATATCACTATATTTCTATTTTTAAATATATATTTTTTTAAAGAAGATCCAACAACCAAACACTTTAAAAATCCACAAAACCACTAAAAAAATTCAAAGTCCTCCCATTCTTAACTACCAAATCCTTTTTTTGGCTTATTTTGGCTCTAAAAGTCCTTTTTTTCTCTCCCCATTTTGCCCAAACGAAGCAATTTCTCCCCCAGAAAAAAAAATATATTGATATTTATAATACTATATTCAGGGGAGAAAAAAAAAATAAGTCGCTGTTTCTACTCTACCCAAAACCTCCTCAATTAAATAGCATTCCTTGGAGGGAAATGTCATTTTCCACACCAAAAAAACCACCTCCTGGCACAAAAAATCCACAGACTGAGCCCCAAAACCTGCTTCTTTGACCCCAAATGTCATATTTTTTCCAAAAAACACCCTAAAAATGCCAAAATACAGGGCTTTTTGACCATTTTTGCCATCAAATTGCCCCCAGATCATATTTTTGCACAAAAAAAGACCCTAAAATCGATGTTTTTGCCCACTTCTGCATCAACTCGCCTATCGATTATTTTTTTCCATCAAAACCCCCCTAAAATCACCTTTTTTGCCCAGTTCTGCCGTCAAATCACCTGCCGATGACTTTTTTCCCCCAAAAAATTGACTTTATGACCCATTTTTTGACCATCAAATCACCTCCAAATTAATCCCCCCCCCCAAGACCCTAAAATCAACTTTTTTGCCCAAATCTGCCATTAAATTGCCTATGGATTAATTCCCCCCCTAAAAAAAAAGGCCCTAAAATTGACTTTTTTTGCCCAACTCAGCCACCAAATCACCTCAGGGTCAATCCCCCTCCCCCCAAAGACCCTCAAAATTGACATTTTGACCCATTTTTGACCATCAAATGGCCACTGGCCAAATCTCCTGCCCTAAAAAATCTCCCCAAAATCGACTTTTTGACCTCAAAATGCCTCCAAATGGACATTTTCCCCGATAAAATGGCCCCAAACCGACATTTTGACCCATCGACTGCCATTTTGCCCCAGTTTTGGCCCCCAAAAAGGGGGGTCTCCCGCCCTCGAGCCCCCCCCCGGCCAAGATTTGGGGCGAAAAAGACCGAAATTTGTCGTGGCGAGATGTTGAGGACGAGGACTTACCGGAGGAGACGGTGACGACGACTCCGCTGCCCCACGCATCAATACCACCAGCATCACCACGGTGAAGCAAAACCCATGTCCCGGCGTGCAAAAACTCCTCCCCTGGCGATTTTGGGGACTAAAATCCATTTCCAATCAATTTGGGGCGTTTTTATCCCATAGATGCATCCAAGAAATTTTTTTAAAGAAGTAAGAAATGGATTTTTCATCCTTTTTGTGTGCATCCTGCAGACTTAAAATTGTTTTGGTTTTTTTTTTTTTTTCCCTCCTCCTCGGGTGCATTGTGTAGACTCCTACAACAGAAATTTGGATGTCATCGCAAAAATTGGACAAAAAAGGGAGAAAAAAGGGAAAAAAGAAGCCACAAAAGGAAAAACCATCACCGTATTTGGGGAAAAAGTGGACAGAAAGAAGAGAAAAACCCGTATTTGGGATCACAATGCCCATATAAGGTGGAGAAATGCTCGTACTTGAGGCAAAAATGGGCATAGAGGCAAAAATGGGCATAAAGGCAAAAAAATCTGAATATTTGGGGCCAAAATGGCCAAAAGAGGCAAAAGGAACCAAATATTTGGGGCAAAAATGGTGACAAAGAGGAAAATACCCTGTATTTGGGATCGCAATGCCCATATAAGGCAGAGAAATGCCCATAATTGGGGCAAAAATGGGCATAAAGGCAAAAGCATCTGAATATTTGGGGCAAAACTAGCCATAAAGGGTAAAAATAACCCCACATTTGGGTGAAAAATGGCTCTAGATGACAAAACATTTCCAGATTGGGGTAAAAATGACCATAAAAGGAAAGCCATTCCCAGATTTGGGGTAAAACTAGGCATAAAAGCCAAAAGTGTGCTCAGATTTGGGTCAAAACTGGCCAAAAAGGGCCAACGCGTGCCCAGATTTGGGTCAAAACTGGCCAAAAAGGGCCAAAGCGTGCCCAGATTTGAGATGAAACTGGCCAAAAAGGGCGAACACGTGCCCAGATTTGAGTGAAAACTGGCCAAAAAGGGCCAACGCATGTTGAGATTTTGGTCGAGAAGGTCCAGAACAGCTAAACCATGCCCAGATTTGGTGCAAAATTGGCCCAAAGAGGCAAAACATGCCCAGATTTGCATTGAAAGTGGCACAAAGACCAAAGTGTGCCCAGATTTGGGCCAAAACTGGCCCAAAGAGGCAAAAAATGCCCTGATTTGGGTCAAAACTGGCTCCAAGAGGCAAACCCATTCCCAGATTTGGGGCAAAACTGGCTCTAAAAGGGCCAAAGCATGCCCTGATTTCGGTCGAAACTGGCCCGAAGAGCTAAACCATGCCCAGATTTGGGGCAAAACTGGCCAAAAGAGCTAAACCACGCCCAGATTTGGGTTGAAACCGGCCCAAAGACCCAAAGCGTGCACAGATTTGGATCGAGAATGGGCCAAAGGGCCAAATCATGCCCAAATTGATGTCAAAATTGACCAGAAGAGGCAAAGCGTGCCCAGATTTGGGTGAAAACTGGCATGATGAGCCAAAGTGTGTCCAGATTTGGGGCAAAACTGGCCCAAAGAGCCAAAGCAGGCCCAAATATGGGGCAAAATGGACAAAATAAGGAAAAACATCCCCAGATTTGATGAAAAAGCAACAACAAAGGGTAAAACATGCCCAGGTTTAGCGCAAAACGGTCCTAAAAGGAAAGGCATCACCACTTTAAGCAAAAATGAGACTAAAAGGCAAAAGTATTCTCACATTTGGAACATTATCTAGCCATAAAGGGCGTAAGGTAAGTCTAGCTGGGTAGAAAATGGTATTAAAAGGCAAAACCAGCCCCAGGTTTGCTGCAGAAGCGGCCAGAAAGGGGAAGAGGGCACAACTGGGGGGGGCTGGTCCCCTGGGAAAGGGGTTCCCCCGTTCCCCCGGGCACGGAGCTGAGCTCCCAGCAGTGTTTTTGTCACTGCCTGCACCACCGTGATAAGCACAACCACGAGCACAACCACTACCAGTACCCACGGTGACACAGGGTGGTACAAAATCCTCCGACCCAGCCCCCTCCTCTGCGGGGCCGCATGCCCGAGGGACCGCAGGCTGAGCTCATCCTAACTGCACCCAAAAATGCCCCTACAAGGGAAAAATTGCCCCAGAATTGCTGCAAAGCTGGGCACAGAATGCCAAAGCATGCTCATATCTCATTAAAAATGGCCATAAACCACAAGAGAGTCTCACAATCTGTTCCGAAAAGAGCTGCAAAGGGCAAATACGTCCCCACCTTTGCGGCAAAAATGCTCATGAAAAGAAGAGAACTGCTCAGATTCAGGGTAAAATTAGCCACAAAGGGCAAAACATCCCCAGATTTGGAGCAAAACTGCACATATAGGGGAAAACATCCTCAGATTTGGGGCAGAAACTGCACATAAAGGGCAAAACCAGCTCCAGAATTGCTGCAGAAGTGGCCAGAAAATGGAAAAGTGGGCACAACCGGGCGGGGTGCTGGTCCCCACAGATTTGGGCCAAACTAGCTAGACAGGGCAACAATATTTCCAAATTTATGGGATAAATTGTTGTAAAGAGAAAAGCAGTCCCAGATATGCGGCAAAAATGAAGAAAGGGAAAAATATCACCATATTCAGGGCAACAATGGTCATAAAAGGGGAAGCATACTGAGATTTGGGTCAAAAGTGGCCCAAACAGCCAAAGCGTGCCCAGATTTGGGTCAAAACACGCCCAAAGACACAAAGCGTGCCAAGATTTGGGTCAAGAATGGTCCTAAAAGCCAAAGCATGCCAATATTTGGGTCAAAACGGGCCCTTGAAAGGCGAAGTGTGCCCTGACTAGGGTCAAAACTGAACCAAATATCCAAGGTTTGCCCAGATTTGGGTCGAGACTGGCCCAAAGAGCCAAAGCGTGCCCAGATTTGGGTCAAAACTGGCCCAAGGAGCAAAGTGTGCCAAGATTTGGGTCGAAAGTGGCCCGAAGAGCTAAACCATGCCCAGATTTGGGCCAAAAGTGGCCAAAAAGGGCCAATACATTCAGAGGTTTGGGTTGAGAAAGTCTAGAACAGCCAAAGCATGCCACGTTTGGGGGCAAAAAAGGCCCAAAGAGTGCACAGATTTGGATCGAGAATGGCCCAAAGGGCCAAATCATCCCCAAATTGATGACAAACTTGGCCAGAAGAGGCAAAGCATGCCCAGATTTGGGTCAAAACAGGCCCAAAAAGCCAAAGCCTGCCCAAATCTGGGGCAAAATGGACAAAATAAGGAAAAACATCCCCAGATTTGATGAAAAAGCAACAATAATGGGTAAAACATGCCCAGGTTGAGGGCAAAAATGGTCCTAAAAGGAAAAGCATCACCACTTTAAGCAAAAATGAGACTAAAAGGCAAAAGTATTCTCGCATTTGGAACAAATCTGGCCATAAAGGGCATAAGCTGGGCAGAAAACAGTATTAAGAGGCAAAACCAACCCCAGATTTGCTGCAGACATGGCAAGAAAGGGGAAGAGGGCACAATCGTGGGCGCTGGTCCCCTGGGGAAAGGGCCCCCCCCGCTCCCGGGCACGGAGCTGAGCTCCCAGCAGCGTTTTTGTCACCGTCTGCACCACCATGATAAAGAATACCAGCACTACTGCCACCAGTACCCACGGTGACACAAGGGGGTACAAAAAACTCCCGGCCCAGCCCCCTCCTCTGTGGGGCTGCATGCCCAAAGGACCACAGGCTGAGCTCGTCCTAATGCACCCAAAAATGCCCCTACAAGGGAAAAAAACCCACCAGATTTCCTGCAAAACTAGGCATCAAGTGCCAAAGCATCCCCGGATTCACTGAAATGTCCATAAGGAGCAAAAGCATCCTCATTTTTAGGAGAAAAAACGGCCATAAAAGGGAAAACATCCTCATATTTGTAGAAAATATATTGGCCACAGAGGGCAAAGCATTCCCTCATTTCAGGCAAGGCAGGGAATAAGAAGGAAAACCATCCTCACACCTAGGGAAAAATGGCCAGAAACAGCACAAAACCCCCAGGGTTGCTCTCAAAGCAGGCATGTAGGGAAAACATACCCAGATCTCAGGGAAAACTGGCCATAAATAGAAAAACATCCCCAGATTTGATGCCAAAATAGCCATTAAAAGGCAAAACATCCCCACATCTCCCGCAAATATGGCCAAAGGTGCAAAACGTCCCCAGATTGGGGCACAAAAATGCTATGGTAGGCAAAACATCCCCACACTGGCTGCTGCACTTGCTACTAAAAGAGAAAGCATCCTCATATTTGGGGTAAAAACGCTCATAAAGGCACAAGCATCCCCATATTTCGGGCCAAAATAAGGAAAAGCGTGCCCAGACTGGCTGCAGAAATGGCCATAAAGGACAAAAGCATTCCCACATTTTTGGGAACAGTGCACCTAAGGGGAAAAGCATCCCCTGATTTGGGGCAAAAAAGGACCAAAGAGCCAAAGTGTGCCCAGACTTGGGTCAAAACTAGCCCAACGATCCAAAGCATGCCCTCATTTGGGATAACACTGGCCCAAAGAGACAAAACGTGCACAGATTTGGGTCAAAACTGTCCCTAAGAGCCAAAGCGTGCCCAGATTTGCATCAAAACTTGCCCAACGATCGAAAGCGTGCCCTGAGTTGGGGCAAGACTTGCCCAAAGAGCCAAAGCGTGCCCAGATTTGGGTCAAAACTGGCCCAACAATCCAAAGCATGCCGAGGTCTGGGTTGAAACTGGTCCAAAGAGCCAATGCGTGCCCAGATTCAGGTCGAAAGTAGGCTGAAGAGGCAAAGCATGCCCAGATTTGGACAAAATTGTCAAAAGAGGGCTAACCATCCCCAGATTTGCTAAAAAAGTTGACAATAAAGAGCAAACCATGCCCAGATTCGGGACAAAAATGGTCGTAAAAGGAAAACATCCCCAGATTTGGTGCAGAAGTGGCCTGAAAGGGAAAAGCATCTCTGGATTTGCTGCAGACGCGGCCAGAAAGGGGAAGAGGGCACAAGTGGGGGGGGCTGGTCCCAAGGGAAAGGGCCCCCCCCAGCCCCAGGAGTGGAGCTGAGCCCCCAGCAGCGTTTTTGTCACCACCTGCACCACTGTGATAAGCACCACAACCACTACCAGTACCCACGGTGACACAGAGGGGTACAAAATCCCCCGGCCCAACCCCCTCCTCTGCGGGGCCGCACGCCCGAGGGACCACAGGCTGAGCTCCTCCTAACTGCACCCAAAAATGCCCCTACAAGGGAAAAAACCCTCCAGATTTGCTGCAAAACTGAGCATTAAGTGCCAAAGCATCCTCATATCTCATTAGAAATGGCCATAAACCATGAGAGTCCCACGATCTGTTCCGAAAAGAGCTGCAAAGGGCAAATACGTCCCCACCTTTGTGGCAAAAATGCTCATGAAAAGAAGAGAACTGCTCAGATTCAGGGTAAAATTAGCCACAAAGGGCAAAACATCCCAGGATTTGGAGCAAAAAATGGCCATAAAAGACAGAGAAATGCCACTATTTGGGCTAAGACTGGCAATACAGAGCAAAATCAAGCCCAGATGTGGGGAAATCGTGGCCCTAAACCATAAAACAGCCCCATATTTCTGCAAAGGTGGCAATAGAGGGCAAAGCATCTTTGTATTAGGTCCAAAAATGTCCATAAAGGATAAAAAACATAGTCAGATTTGAGGCAAAACTGACTCTAAATAAAAAAAGCATCCCCACTTTGGGGGAAAAACCACGTAAAGGGCAAAACATCCCCAGATGTGGGGCACCACTGCACATAAAGGGCAAAAAATGCCCAGATTTGGGGCAAAACTGCCTCTAAACAAAAAAATATCCCCAGATTTGCAGCAAAACTGCACATAAAGGGCATAAACGTCCCCAGATTTGGGGCAAAATTGCACATAAAGGGCAAAATGTCCCCAGATTTGGGGCAAAATTGCACATAAAGGGCAAAATGTCCCCAGATTTGCAGCAAAATTGCACATAAAGGGCAAAATGTCCCCAGATTTGGGGCAAAATTGCACATAAAGGGCAAAATGTCCCCAGATTTTCTGGGGCATCCATCCCCCGTGGGTCATTCCCCCCCACCCAAAGGTGGTCCCTGAGGGTTCCCATCCCACCAGGGTCCCCAACACCACGCTGAGGCTCTTTCTTAGCTCAGCACCCGGGGAAAATTCGCTCCCTTGCAAGGACTCCTCCTGTCCCTGGCATCCCTGCTGCCAGACAGTTTAACCCCTTCTTGCAGCCGGCCCTCCTCGTCCCGTCATTCCCTCGTCACGAATGACCACTGCTGAGCAGCCCCGATTAGAATTTCCCCTTCAACATCCCGGCCGTTGTGGCAAGGTTGACAACGCAAAAAGGGAAAAAACACACCCCGATTGGCAGCAAATGTGAAAATAAAGGGTTAAACACGTCCCAGTTTGGGACAAAAATGCTCCTAAGAGGAAAACCGCGCTCACATTTCTTACGGAAAAGGCCAGCAAGGGCGAAAGCTGCCCTGGATTTCTGGCAGAAGTGGCCAAAAATGGGAAAACATCCCTATTTTCAGTGCTGCAGTGGCCAAAAAAGGGGAAGAGGGCACAACCGCAGGGCTGGTCCCCCGGGAATGGGTCCCTCTGGGTACGCAGCTGAGATGCCAGCAGCATTTTTGTCACCACCTGCACCACTGTGGTTCTCATAACCATAATAACCACTACCAGTACCCACGGTGACACAGAGGGCTACAAATTCCCCCGGCCCAGCCCCCTCCTCTGCGGGGCTGCACGCCCAAAGGACCACAGGCTGATTTTGTCCTAAATGCACCCAAAATTGCCCCACAAGGGAAAAAAACCACCAGATTTCCTGCAAAACTGAGCACCAAGTGCCAAAGCATCCCTGGATTCGCTGTAACGTCCATAAGGAGCAAAAGCATCCTCATTTTTAGGAGAAAAAATGGTCATAAAAGGAAAACGTCTTCATATTTGTTGAAAATATATTGGCCACAGAGGGCAAAGCATTCCCTCATTTCAGGCAAGACAGGGAATAAGAAGCAAAACCATCCTCACACCTAGGGAAAAATGGCCAGAAACAGCACGAAACCCCCAGGGTTGCTCTCAAAGCAGGCATGTAGGGAAAACATACCCAGATCTCAGGGAAAACTGGCCATAAATAGAAAAACATCCCCAGATTTGATGCCAAAATAGCCATTAAAAGGCAAAACATCCCCACATCTCCTGCAAATATGGCCAAAGGTGCAAAACATCCCCAGATTGGGGCTCAAAAAGGCCATGGTAGGCAAAACATCCCCACGCTGGCTGCTGAACTTGCTACTAAAAGAGAAAGCATCCTCATATTTGGGGCAAAAATGCTCATAAAGGCACAAGCATCCCCATATTTCGGGCCAAAATAAGGAAAAGCGTGCCCAGACTGGCTGCAGAAATGGCCATAACGGACAAAAGCATTCCCACATTTTTGGGAACAGTGCACCTAAGGGGAAAAGCATCCCCAGATTTGGGGCAAAAGTGGTCAAAAGAGGCAAAGCATGCCTAAGTTTTGCAGCAAAATTGACAATAAAGGGCAAAACGTGCCCAGATTTAGAGCAAAAATGGTCATCAAAGGAAAACCATCGCCATATTTGGTGCAAAAGTGGCCAAAAAGGTAAATCCGGCCCCACATTTGCTGCAGAAGTGGCCAAAAAGGGGAAGAGGGCACAAGTGGGGGGGGCTGGTCCCCCGGGAAAGGGCCCCCACCCGCTCCCGGGCATGGAGCTGAGCCCCCAGCAGCGTTTTTGTCACCACCTGCACCACTGTGATAAAGAATACCACCCCAACCAGCACCACTCACGGTGACACAGGGAGGTACAAAAACCCCCCCGGCCCAGCCCCCTCCTCTGCAGGACCGCACGCCCGAGGGACCGCGGGCTGAGCTCATCCCTCCCGCCCCCCAAAATACCCCTCAAAGGGAAATACAGCCCCAGATCTGGCAGCGAAACGGGGCATAAAGCACAACAGATCCCCAGATTTGCTGCAAAAATCACCCTAGAAGGAAAAAGCATCCCTGTGGTTGGGCACAACTGGGGATAATGGGCAAAAGCATCCTCATATCGGGGGTAAAAATGGTCATAAAGGCAAAACGTCCTCTGGTTTCCTGCTGAATTAGCCCTAAAAGCCCCAAATATCCCCCTAGTTGGGGCAGAAGTGGTCATAAATGAACAAACATCCTCTCTATTTAGGGCAAAAAACACCCTAAAATGAAAACTCGCCCTGACTTGCTGCAAAAGGGTTCAGCAAAAGAGGAAAAGGTCACGACCTGCACAAGCAGCGCCAGATTGGGTGCAAATATTGCCATAAAGGGCAAAAGCATCCCCTGGCTTGGGCAATACTGCACCCAAGAGCCAAAGCGTGCCCACGTTTGGGTCAAAACCGGACCAAAGAGCAAAAGCGTGCCCAGATTTGTGTTGAGCATGGCCGTAAAATGCAAAGCGTGCCTAGATTTGGGTCAAAACTAGCCCAACGATCCAAAGCGTTCTCTGACTTGGAGCAAAACTGGCCCAAAAAGCGAACGCGTGCCCAGTTTGCATCAAAACTGGCCCAAAGAGCCAAAGCGTGTCCAGGTCTGGGTTGAGACTGGTCCAAAGAGCCGATGCGTGCCCGGATTCAGGTCCAAAGTGGGCGGAAGAGGTAAAGCGTGCCCAGATGTGGACCAAATTGTCAAAAGAGGGCAAAACACCCCCAGATGCCCTAAAAAAATTGACAATGAAGGGCAAACCATGCCCAGATCCACACCAAAGTGGTCGTAAAAGCAAAACACCCCCCATATTAGGTGCAGAAGTGGCCTGAAAGGGAAAAGCGTCTCTGAATTTGCTGCAGACGTGGCCATAAAGGGGAAGAGGGCACAACCGCAGGGCTGGTCCCCCGGGAAAGGGCCCCCACCCGCTCCCGGGCATGGAGCTGAGCCCCCAGCAGCATTTTTGTCACCACCTGCACCACTGTGGTCCTCTTTACCATACCAACTACCATCAGTACCCACGGTGACACAGAGCGCTACAAATTCCCCCGGCCCAGCCCCCTCCTCTGCGGGGCTGCACGCCCGAGGGACCGCAGGCTGATTTCGTCCTAAATGCACCCAAAATTGCCCCTACAAGGGAAATAAACTCACCAGATTTCCTGCAAAACTGAGCATCAAGTGCCAAAGCATCCCTGGATTCTCTGAAATGTCCATAAGGAGCAAAAGCATCCTCTTTTTTAGGAGAAAAAAATGGTTGTAAAAGGAAAACCTTTGAGGAAATCCTCAAATGAGGAAGTCCTCATATTTGTAGAAAATATATTGGCCACAGAGGGCAAAGCATTCCCTCATTTCAGGCAAGACAGGGAATAAGAAGGAATACCATCCTCACACCTAGGGAAAAATGGCCAGAAACAACAAGAAGCCCCCAGGGTTGCTCTCAAAGCAGGCGTGTAGGGAAAACATACCCAGATTGGGGGAAAAATTGGCTGTAAAGCGCAACGCCTCCCCAGATTTGCTGCAAAAATCACCCTGGAAGGAAAAAGCATCCCTGTGGTTGGGCACAACTGGGGATAATGGGCAAAAGCATCCTCGTATCGGGGGTAAAAATGGCACGAAAGACAACAAGTCCCTCAATCGCTTGCGGAACTGGCTCTAAAACCAAAAGCATCCTCACAGTTGGGGCAAAAATGGCTCTAAACCAAAAATAAAGAAAAAAAAGCATGGGCGTATCTGGGGTAAAACTGTTTGCAAAAGGTAAAATGTCCCCAGGGCTGGGGCAAAACTGGACATAAAAGGCAAACCACCCCCAAATCGGATGCAAAACCAGCCATAGGGGAAAAACATCCCCACATTGGGACAAAACTGCGCAGAAGTGGCAAAACACCCCCACGGCTGGGGCAGAAGGCAGCATTAAGTACAAGAAAAAATGCCATATTTGCTGCAGATAAATGCAGAAAGGCAAAAGCACCTCTGGTTTGGGGCTAAAAAGGGCATAAAATGCAAAATATCCCTGGTTTTACTGCAAATACCAACAGAAAGGGACAAAGGCTCTGCATATTGGGGCAAAAGAGTCGTTCAGAGGCAAAACCTCCCCACGCTGGCTGCAGGCATGGACCTAAAAGCTTAGAGCATCTCATATTGGGGGGAAAAGTGGCGATAAAGGGCAAAACAGGCCCAGGTTTGAGTAAAAATGAGAGCTGAGCTCCCAGCAGTGTTTTTGTCACCGCCTGCACCACTGTGATAGTAAGTACCAGCACCCACGGTGACACAGGGAGGTACAAAAATCCCCCAGCCCCCTCCTCTGCGGGGCCGCACGCCCGAGGGACCACAAATGCTCACAAAAAGAAGAGAAATGCTCAAATTCAGGGTGAAATCAGCGGTAAAGGGCAAAACAGCCCCAGTTTGGGGGCAAAACTGTCTCTAAGTAAAAAAGCATCCTCAGCTTTGGGGCAAAACTGCACATACAGGGCAAAACCAACTCCAGAATTGCTGCAGAAGTGGCCAGAAAACGGAAAAGTGGGCACAACTGGGCGGGGTGCTGGTCCCCACGGATTTGGGCCAAACTAGCTAGACAGGGCAACAATATTCCCAAATTTATGGGATAAATTGTTGTAAAGAGTAAAGCAACGCCAGATGTGTGGCGAAAATGAAGAAGGGTAAAAATATCAATCTATTCAGCGCAACAATGGTCATAAAAGGGAAAACATGCCCACATTTGGAGAAAAGAGCCCCAAAGAGCCATAGCGTGCCGAGATTTGGGTCAAAACAGGGCCTAAAAGGCTAAGTGTGCGCAGATTTTGGTCAAAACTGGCTCAACAATCCAAAGCATGCCAAGATTTGGGTCAAAAATTGCCGTAAGGGCTAAAGCATACTCAGATTTGGGTCGAGAATGGCCAAAAAGGACCAAAGCGTGCCCAGACTGAGGGCAAAAATGGCCCAAAGAACTAAAGTGTGCCCACATTTGGGGCAAAATGGTAAAATTAGGGAAAAACATCCCCAGATTTGATGAAAAAGCAACAATAAAGGGTAAAACATGCCCGGGTTGAGGGCAGAAATGGTCCTAAAAGGAAAGGCATCACCACTTTAAGCAAAAATGAGACTAAAAGGCAAAAGTATTCTCACAGTTGGAACAAATCCGGCCATAAAGGGCATACGCTGGGCGGAAAACGGTATTAAGAGGCAAAACCAACCCCAGATTTTCTGCAGACGCGGCCAAAAAGGGGAAGAGGGCACAACCGCAGGGCTGCTCCCCTGGGAAAGGGCCCCCCCGCTCCCGGGCGCGGAGTTGAGCTCCCAGCAGCGTTTTTGTCATCGCCTGCACCACCGTGATAAGCACACCAACCATAATAACTACCACAACCACTACCAGTACCCACGGTGACACAGAGGGGTACAAAATCCTCCAGCCCAGCCCCCTCCTCTGTGGGGCTGCATGCCCGAGGGACCGCAGGCTGAGCTCGTCCTAACTGCACCCAAAAATGCACCTGAAAGGGAAATACAGCCCCAGATTGGGTGCAAAAATAGTCATAAAGGACAAAAGCATCGCCGTAGTTTGGGCAATACTGCACCTAAGAGTCAAAGTCTGCCCAGATTTGGGTCAAAACTGTCCCTAAGAGCCGAAGCGTGCCCAGATTTGCATCAGAACTTGCCCAACGATCGAAAGCGTGCCCTGAGTTGGGGCAAGACTCGCCCAAAGAGCCAAAGCGTGCTCAGATTTGGGTTTAGCATGGCCCAAAAAGCTAAACCATGCCCTGATTTTGGTCAAAACTGGCCCAATGATCCAGGTCTGCCCGGATTCAGGTCAAAAGTGGGCCGTAGAGGCAAAGCATGCCCAGATGTGGACAGAATTGTCAAAAGAGGGCAAAACAATGGCAGATTTGCTAAAAAGTTGACAATAAAGGGCAAACCATGCCCAGATTCACAGAAAAATGGTCGTAGAAGGAAAACATCCCCAGATTTGGTGCAGAAACGGCCTAAAAGGGAAAAGCGCCTCTGAATTTGCTGCAGACGTGGCCAGAAAGGGGAAGAGGGCACAAGTGGGGGGGGCTGGTCCCAAGGGAAAGGCCACCCCCCACCCCGTGCGGCTGCTGGCGAAAGCAGAGCTGAGCCGCCAGCAGCGTTTTTCTCATCGCCTGCACCACCGTGATAAGCACACCAACCATAACTACAACCACTACCAGTACCCACGGTGACACAGGGTGGTACAAAATCCTCCAACCCAGCCCCCTCCTCTGCGGGGCCGCACGCCCGAGGGACCGCAGGCTGAGCTCGTCCTAACTGCACTCAAAAATGCCCCTACAAGGGAAAAATTGCTCCAGAATTGCTGCAAAGCTGGGCACAGAATGCCAAAGCATGCTCATATCTCATTAAAAATGGCCATAAACCACAAGAGTGTCTCACAATCTGTTCCGAAAAGAGCTGCAAAGGGCAAATACGTCCCCACCTTTGCGGCAAAAATGCTCATGAAAAGAAGAGAAATGCTCATATTCAGGGTAAAATTAGCCACAAAGGGCAAAACATCCCAGGATTTGGGGCAAAACCGTCTCTAAATAAAAAAGCATCCCCAGCTTTGGGGCAAAACTACAGATAAAGGGCAAAAGTCCCCATGTCTGGGGCAAAAACTGCACATAAAGGGCAAAATGTCCCCAGATTTGGGGCAAAAACTGCACATAAAGGGCAAAACCAGCTCCAGATTTGCTGCAGAAGTGGCCAGAAAGGGGAAGAGGGCACAACCGGGCAGGGGGCTAGCCCCCCAGATTTGGGGCCAAACTAGCCAGAAAGGGCAAAAGTATTCCCAATTTATGTGATAAATTCTTGTAAAGAGAAAAGCAGTCCCACATTTGTGGCGAAAAAAGAAGAAAGGGATAAATATTGCCATGCATAGGGCAAAAATGGTCATAAAAGGGAAAGTGTACTGAGATTTGTGTCGAAACTGGACCAAACAGCCAAAGCGTGGCCAGATCTGGGTCAAAAATGGCCCGAAGAGCCAAAGTGTGCCCAGATTTGGGTCAAAACACTCCCAAAGACACAAAGCGTGCCAAGATTTGGGTTAAAACTGGACCAAAAAGCCAAAGTGTGCACCGATTGTTGTCAAAACTGACCCAAAGAGACAAAGCGTGCACAGATTTGGGTCAAAACTGACCCAAAGAGACAAAGCGTGACCAGATTTAGGTCGAGTATATCCCAAATAACCAACGCATACCCACATTTGTGTCAAAAATTGCCCTAATACTGTGGCGGTACACTCCGCCCAGCAGGAAACAAAACTTCTCCAGGCAGGGAGAAGAGGGAAAAAAAAAAAAACTAAACCCTAGAGGCTGCAGGCTGAAATTTGAACTGGCCAATTGAGACGTGCCAGGTACACAGAGGTGACCTTCTTGGCCAACAGGGATTAAATGACCACAGATCAGATTCGACAAGGGTATAAACGGCGTCCCGCCGGAGGATATGTTGGAATCAGTCCTCCTCGGAGCAGCGGGTCCGCAGTCGGGGACTCCCTCTTGGGTCGGGGCACCGTCGGAGGTAACTCCTCAAGGGAGAGAGCCCTTAGCTTTTAGGTGAGTGATATGCGCATTTTGAGTCATCACTTTTAAATCTTAAGGATTCTTAAGTCGGCCGTGTAGTACTAATTCCCCTTGCATCATTGAGGCTGTAGTTCACTACTGTTACCGGAGTTCTAACTAACTTTTCTGCTGAAGAATAAATCTGAGCTTTAACGCCTGTTGGATTTGATTGCGCGTGCATCTGTAACAAATACCTAAAGCATTCTCAGATTTCGTTGAGAATGGCCAAAAGGGGCCAAAGGGTGCCCCGATGTGGGTCAAAACAGGCCCTAAAAAACAAAGCGTGAGCAGATTTGGATCAAAACTGGCCCAAAGAGCCAGACGCGTGCCAAGATTTGGGTCAGAACTGGCCCAAAGAGCAAAAGCATGCCCAGATTTTGGCCAAAAATGCCCAAAGAGCCAACATGTGCCCAGATTTGGGCAAAAATTGCCCTAAGGCCTAAAGCATACTCAGATTTGGGTTGAGAATGGCCAAAAAACGCCAAAGTGTGCCCTGATTTGGGTCATAACTTGTCCAAACACCCAAAGCGTGCCAGGATTTGCGATGAGACTGGCCCAAAAAGCCAACGTGTGCACATATTTAGGCCAAAAATTGTCCAAAGACAAAAGCCTGCTCAGATTTGGGTCAAGGATGGCCAAAAAGGGTAAAAGTGTGGCCCGACAGGGGTTGAAATTGGCCCAAAGAGCCAAAGCATGCCAAGATTTGAGAGAAAACTGACACAAAGAGCCAAAGCATGCCAAGATTTGGGTCAAAAAATCCTCTAAGAGCCAAAGCGTGCCCAGATTTGGTCAAAATTGACCCAAAGCACCAAAGCATGCACAGATTTAGGCCAAAAATTGCCCTAAGATCCAAAGCCTGCTCAGATTTGGGTCAAGAATGGCCAAACAGAGCGAAGCCGTGCACAAATTTGGGTCAAAACTGGCCCAATGATCCAAGGCATGCCCAGATTTGGGTCAAGACTGGCCCAAAGAGCCAAAGCGTGGCTACATTTGGGTCAAAACTGGCCCTAGGAGCCAAAGTGTGTCCAGATTTGGGTCAAATGTAGCCCAAAGAGCCAAAGTGTCGCCAGATCTGGGTCAAAACTGGCCCAAAGAGGACAGAACTGGCGCTAAAATGCAAAGCGTGAACAGACTTTGGCCAAAAATTCCTCTAAGAGCCAAAGCATGACCTGACTTCAGTCAAAACTGGCCCAAAATGTCAAAGCGTGCCCAAATTTGGGCCAAAACTTGCCCTAGGAGCCAAAGTCTGCTCAGATTTGGGTTGAGAATGGCCAAAAAGGGCCAAAGCATGCCCAGATTTGGGTCAAAACTGGCCCAACGATCCAAGGCATGCCCACACTTTGGTCAAAACTGGCCCAAACAGCCAAAGCGTGCCAAGATTTGGATCAAAACTGGCCCAGAGAGCCAAAACGTGCCCTGACTTTGGTCAAATCTGGCCAAAGAGCCAAAGCATGCACAGATTTGGGCCAAAAATTGTCGTAAGAGACGAAACCTGCTCAAATTTGGGTTGAGAATGGCCAAAAAGGGCCAAAGCGTGCGCAGATTTGGGTCAAAACTGGCCCAAACAGCCAAAGCGTGCCTTGAATGGTGTCAAAACTGGCCCAAAGAGCCAGAGTGTGCCTAGATTTGGGCCAAATCTGGCCCAGAGAGCCACGCTGTGCACAGATTTGGGCCAAAAACTGCCCAAGGAAACAAAGCCAGCTCAGATTTGGGTTGAGAATGGCCAAGAAGGGCCAAGGTGTGCCCAGATTTGGGTCAAAACTGGCCCAAAGAGCCAAAGCATGCACAGATTTGGGTCAAAACTGGCCTAAAGAGCCAAAGCGCCCATAGATTTGGGGCAAAAATTGCCCAAGGAAACAAAGCGTGCTCAGATTTGGGTTGAAAATGGCCAAAAAGGGCCAAAGCATGCAACGATTGGGGTCAAAACTGGCCCAAATAGCCAAACCATGCCCAGATTTGGGTCAAAACTGCCCCTAAAAGGCAAAGTCTGAACAGATTTGGGACAAAAATTCCTCTAAGAGCCAAAGCATGACCTGACTTCAGTCAAAACTGGCCCAAAGCGTGCCTAGATTTGGGGCAAAAATTGCCCTAAGAAACAAAGCCTGCTCAGATTTGGGTTGAGAATGGCCAAAAAGCGCCAAAGTGTGCCCAGATTTGGGTCAAAACTGCCCAAAGAGCCAAAGTGTGCCAAGATTTGAGTCAAAACTGGCCCAAAGAGCCAAAGCGTGCACAGATTTGGGTCAAAACTGGACAAAGAGCCAAAGCATGCACAGATTTGGGGCAAAAATTGCCCTAAGAAACAAAGCCTGCTCAAATTTGGGTCGAGAATGGCCAAAAAGGGCAAAAGCGTGCTCAGATTTGGGTCGAAACTGGCCAAACAGCCAAAGCGTGCACAGATTTGGGTCAAAACTGGCCCAAAGAGCCTAAATGTGGCCAGGTTTGGGTCAAAACTGGCCAAAGAGCCAAAGCGTGCCCAGATTTGGGCCAAAAAGTGCCCTAAGACCTAAAGCATACTCAGATTTGGGTCAAGAATGGCCAAAAAGGGCCAAAGCGTGTCCCGATGTGGGTCAAAACTCGCCCTAAAAGGTGAAGCGTGCGCAGATTTTCATCAAAACCGGCCCAAAGAGCCAAAGCGCGCACAGATTTGGGTCAAAAATTGCCCTAAGAGCCAAAGCCTGCTCAGATTTGGGTGAAGAATGGCCAAAAAGAGCCAAAGCGTGCCCAGATTTGGGCCAAAAACTAGCCAAATCGTCACGGTAAAGGTTTTTGAGGTGTTTTGGGGACAGAGCGCAGAGCGGTGCGGGCATTTGTGGTGGTGGCCCAAGGGTGCTCGGGGTCACTGGAAGCACCTGGGTGCCACGCAAACGTGCTTGGGTGCTACGCAAGGACACTTGGGTGCCATTCAGAGGGCACTCGGGCTCACTGCAAAGGGTGCTGTGCAAGGGGCCGGGCTCCGCGCGAGGGTGCTTGGGTGCTCTGCAGTGGGTGCAGGCTCCGTGCAAGGGTGCTTGGGTGCTCTCCAAAAGGTTGGGTGCCGTGCAATAGCTCTTGGGCACGGTGCAAAGGTGCTTGTGCACTGTGCAAAACGTCTCACCCTCCGTGCAAGGGTGCTGGGGTGCTCTGCAAAAGCACTTGGGTGCCATGCAGTGGGTCCAGGCTCCGTGCAAAGGGTCTCATCCTCCGTGCAAGGGTGCTTGGGTGCTCTGCAAAGGATCTGAGCTCCATGCAAGGGTGCTTGGGTGCCATGCAGTGGGTCCAGGCTCCGTGCAAAGGGTCGCACCCTCCATGCAAGGGTGCTCAGGTGCTCTGCAAAAGCACTTGGGTGCCATGCAATGGGTCCAGGCTCCGTGCAAAAGGTCTCATCCTCCGTGCAAGGGTGCTTGGGTGCTCTGCAAAGGATCTGGGCTCTGTGCAAGGGTGTTTGGGTGCCCTGCAAAGGATCTGGGCTCCGTGCAAGGGTGCTTGGGTGCCATGCAATGGGTCCGGGCTCCGTGCAAAGGGTCTCACCCTCCGTGCAAGGGTGCTCGGGTGCTCTGCAAAAGCACTTGGGTGCCATGCAGTGGGTCTGGGCTCCGTGCAAAAGGTCTCATCCTCCATGCAAGGGTGCTTGGGTGCTCTGCAAAGGTACTTGGGTGCCATGCAAGGGTGTTTGGGTGCCCTGCAAAGGATCTGGGCTCCGTGCAAGGGTGCTTGGGTGCCATGCAGTGGGTCCAGGCTCCGTGCAAAGGGTCTCATCCTCCGTGCAAGGGTGCTTGGGTGCTCTGTAAAAGCGCTTGGGTGCCCTGCAAAAGCGCTTGGGTGCCATGCAAAAGGTTGGGTGCCGTGCAATAGCTCTTGGGCACGGTGCAAAGGTGCTTGTGCACTGTGCAAAATGTCTCATCCTCTGTGCAAGGGTGCTTGGGTGCTCTGCAAAGACGCTTGGGTGCCATGCAATGGGTCCAGGCTCCGTGCAAAGGGTCTCATCCTCCGTGCAAGGTGCTCGGGTGCCCTGCAAAGGATCTGAGCTCCGTGCAAGGGTGCTTGGGTGCCATGCAGTGGGTCCAGGCTCCGTGCAAAGGGTCTCATCCTCCGTGCAAGGGTGCTTGGGTGCTCTGCAAAGACGCTTGGGTGCCCTGCAATGGGTCCAGGCTCCGTGCAAAGGGTCTCATCCTCCGTGCAAGGGTGCTGAGGTGCTCTGCAAAGGTACTTGGGTGCCATGCAATGGGTCCAGGCTCCGTGCAAGGGTGCTTGGGCGCCCTGCAAAGGATCTGGGCTCCATGCAAGGGTGCTTGGGTGCCATGCAGTGGGTCCAGGCTCCGGGCAAAGGGTCTCATCCTCCACGCAAGGGTGCTGGGGTGCCCTTCAAAGGGTGCAGGCTCCGTGCAAAGCGCCTCACCCTCCGCACAAGTTCGCTTGGGCGCTTCGCCAGGCTCTCGAGCGCCGAGCAAAACCCCCACGCAACCGCCGCAACCGCTCAAGCGCGTCCAAACGGGGCCGCAAGTTGTCAAGCCTCGTTACCCTCCGCTTCCCCCCGCCCCGTGTCAGCCGGCGGCTTCTATTCTTTTTTTTTTTCTTTTTTTTTGGCCGGCGGCGCACCGTCCCGGCGTCACCGTGAGCAGCTTTCGCGCAGTAGTAGGTGGCCGTGTCGTCGGCCCTGAGGCTGTTCATCTGCAACGCGAGCGTGTTCTGGGAGTTGTCCCTCGAGACGGTGAAGCGCCCGCTGACCGCCGGCGCGTAACCGGTGTTATCGCCGCCGCTGCAAAGACCGGCGACCCACTGGAAACCTTTGCCGGCGGCGTGCCGAACCCAAACCATGTCGCTCTTGCCGAAAGCGAAGCCGGCGGCCTTGCAGAGGAGGCGCAGGGACCCCCCGGGTGTTTGGAGACCCCCTCCGGATTCGACCAGTTGCACGGCCGCGCGCAGCCCTGCGGAAAAAAAAAAAAAAAGGCGGAATGAAATCGGGTCCCGGCGTCAAGTCAGCCCGCCCCCCCAAAATCCGCGCTCTACGGCGTTGGGTCGCGTTGGGTCGCGTTGGGTCGCGTTGGGTCGCGTTGGGTCGCGTTGGGTCGCGTTGAGTTGCGTTGAGTTGCGTTGGGTTGACCTACCTGGGAGGGCGGCGAGGAAGAGGAGGAGGAGGAAGGTGGGGGCCGTGTGGATGCCCATGGTGGAGAGGAAGAGGATGGGGGAAGCCGGGGGATGTGCCACCATGGCGGGCCGGCCGGCTTTTATAGGCGCCGGGGGTCGGGAATTTGCATAAAGCGGGGCGGGGGGGGTCGTTATCGTCACCCTTCGTCACCCACCGTCACCCCGTGTTTTCATTGCAAATCCCCCGGTGGGTGCTCGTTAGCGGGGGGGGGGGGGAGGGGAAGATCGAATTGTTTTAATTAGTCCGCCGGCGGCGGGTTGATAGCGGCGGCGGGTCGTCGTTGGGGGCGAGGGATTAATTAATTGCAAGGTCCGCAGCAAGCCCTTCTCTCTTATTGCGAGGGAATTCTTTAATTACAAGCTTGGCCGCGCAGCCTTATATGGTTATTATAACAAATTATTTAATTGCCGTCTTCGCCACGCGCCCTTATAAAGTTTTTATATCAAATTATTTAATGACAAGCACTTCCGTGCACCTTTATATCGGTTTTATACCAAATTATTTAATTACTAGCTCTGCCATGCACCTTTATATCGCTTTTATAACGAATTATTTAATTACAAGCTCTGCCATGCACCTTTATATCATTTTTATACCAAATTATTTAATTACTAGCTCTGCCATGCACCTTTATATCGCTTTTATAACAAATGATTTAATTACAAGCTCTGCCATGCACCTTTATATCAGTTTTATAACAAATTATTTAATTACTAGCTCCGCCGTGCACCTTTATATCAGTTTTATACCTAATTAATTAATTACAAGCTCCACTGTGCACCTTTATATCGTTTTTATAATGAATCATTTAATTACAAGCTCGGCCATGCACCTTTATATGGCTTTTATAACGAATTAATTAATTAGAAGCTCTGCTGTGCACCTTTATGTCATTTTTACACCAAATTATTTAATTACAAGCTCTGCCATGCACCCTTATATCATTTTTATAACGAATTATTTAATTACAAGCTCCACTGTGCACCCTTATATCATTTTTATAACGAATTATTTAATTGCCAGCTCTGACGAGGGCTCTTAGTGCATCTTTGCAGTGAATTGTTTAATTGCAATCTTTGTAGTGTGCCCTGATCACTTAATTACACTGAATTAATTAATTGCAGTTGCTGCAGTGCCTCCATCAATTATTTACACTAATTAACTTAGCTGCAATGTCTGCAGTGCCCTGATCACTTAATTACACTGAGTAATTCAATTGCAATCACTACAGTGCCCTGATCACTTAATTACACAGAATTGATTAATTGCAATCACTACAGTGCCCTTATAATTTATTTACACAGAATTAATTAATGACAATGTCTGCAGTGCCCAGATCACCTAATTAAACTGAATTAATTAATTGCAATGTCTGCAGTGCCCTTATCACTTAATTACACTGAATTAATTAATTGCAATCACTACAATGCCCTTATCACTTAATTACACTAATTAATTTAATTACAAACTCTGCAGTGCCCTGATCACTTAATTACACTGAATTAATTAATTGCAACATCTGCAGTGCCCTGATCATTTAATTACACTGATGAATTAATTAATTGCAACCACTACAGTGCACTGATCACTTAATTATACAAATTAAATTAATTGTAATCCCAGCAGTGCCCTGATCACTTAATTACATGAATTAATTCAGTTATAAGCTCTGCAGTGCCCTGATCACATAATTACACTGATTAATTTAATTGCAATCACAACAGTGCCCTGATCACTTAATTACACTGATTAATTTAATTGCAAGTTCTGCAGTGCCCTGATCACTTAATTACACTGGATTAATTAATTGCAATCACTACAGTGCCCTTATCACTTAATTACACTAATTAATTTAATTACAAGTTCTGCAGTGCCCTGATCACTTAATTGCACTGAATTAATTAATTGCAAGCTCTGCAGTGCCCTGATCACTTAATTACACTAATTAATTTAATTAAAAGCTCTGCAGCACCCTGATCACTTAATTACATGAATTAATTGTTTGCAATCGCTGCAGTGCCCCGATCAATTATTTACACTGATTAATTAATTGCAAGCTCTGCAGTGCCCTCATCATTTATCTACACTGATTAATTAATTGCAAACAGTGAAGTGCCCTGATCACTTAATTACACTAATTATTTAATCGAGATCACCGCAGTGCCCTGATCATTTATCTACACTAATTAATTAATTGCAAACAGTGAAGTGCCCTGATCACTTAATTACACTAATTATTTAATCGAGATCGCCACAGTGCCCTGATTAAGATTACACTGAATTAATTAGTTGCCAGCCCTTCCTCTGCACTAATTATCCCGGAATTATTTAATTACCCTCTTTGTGGGTAATTATTGTTTATATGGGTTTGGTTCTTTCCTGGCAGTGACCTCATCGCTGACATCACGGGCATGATTTTGGGGCAGAAAGGCGGGTTTTGGGGGGCTGCCGGAACACCCTTCCCTGCTCCGGGGAGCAGGATTTTGGGAAAAGGCTGGGATTTTGGGATACAGGGCCGGGATCCTCATCCTCAGGGAAAGGATTTGGGGGAAAATAATGGGATTTGGGGAAGAGGCTGGGATTTGTGGAAAATAATGGGAGTTAGGGAAGAGGCTGGGATTTGGGGAAAACTATGGAGATTTGGGATACAGGGTAGGGATGCTGATCCTCAGGGCAAGGATTTGGGGAAAATAATGGGAATTAGGGAAGAGGCTGGGATTTTGGGAAAATAATGGGAATTAGGGAAGAGGCTGGGATTTTTGGAAAATAATGGGAGTTAGGGAAGAGGCTGGGATTTGGGGAAAACTATGGAGATTTGGGATACAGGGTAGGGATGCTGATCCTCAGGGCAAGGATTTGGGGAAAATAATGGGAATTAGGGAATAGGCTGGGATTTTGGGATGCAGGTTAGGAATGCTGATCCTCGGGGCAAGGATTTGGAGAAAATAATGGGAATTAGGGAAGAGGCTGGGATTTGGGGAAAATAATGGGAATTAGGGAAGAGGCTGGGATTTTGGGATGCAGGTTAGGAATGCTGATCCTCAGGGCAAGGATTTGGAGAAAATAATGGGATTTTGGGAATAGGCTGGGATTTGGGGATGCAGGGTAGAAATGCTGATCCTCAGGGAAAGGATTTTGGGAAAATAATGGGAATTAGGGAAGAGGCTGGGATTTGTGGAAAATGCTGGAGGTTTGGGATACAGGGTAGGGATGCTGATCCTCAAGGAAAGGATTTTAGGAAAATCATGGGAATTAGGGAAGAGGCTGGGATTTTAGGATGCAGGGTAGAAATGCTGATCCTTGGGGAAAGATTTTTGAGAAAATAATGGGAATTAGGGAAGAGGCTGGGATTTGGGGAAAATAATGGGAATTAGGGAAGAGGCTGGGATTTGGGGGAAATGCTGGAGGTTTGGGATACAGGGTAGGGATGCTGATCCTCAGGGAAAGGATTTTGGGAAAATAGTGGGATTTGGGGAAGAGGCTGGAATTTTGGGATGCAGGGCCAGGATGCTGATGCTCCAGGAAAGGATTTTGGGGAAAAAATGGGAATTTGGGAAGATGATGGGATTTTGGGATACAGGGTAGGAATACTGCTGCTCAGGGCAAGGATTTTGGGAAAATCATGGGAATTGGGGAAGAGGCTGGGATTTTGGGATACAGGGTAGGAATACTGATGCTTAGGGAAAGGATCTTAGGAAAATAAAGGGGTTTGGGGAAGAGGCTGCGATTTGGGGAAAATGCTGGGATTTTGGGATACAGGGTAGAAATGCTGATCCTCAGTGCAAGGATTTTGGGAAAACAATGGGATTTTGGGAAGATGCTGGGATTTGGGGATGCAGAGCTGGGATGCTGATGCTCTGGGAAAGGATTCTGGGAAAATAATGGGAATTTGGGAAGATGGTGGGATTTGGGGATGCAGGGCTGGGATCCCGATTTCCAGAGCAAGAATTCTGGGAAAATAGTGGGAATTTGGGAAGGTGGTGGGGTTTTGGGATACAGGGTATGGATGCTGATCCTCAGGGAAAGGATTTTGGGAAGATGGTGGGAATTTGGGAAGATGCTGGGATTTTGGGATGCAGGGCAGAGATGGTCTTGCTCGGGACAAGATCTTTGGGAAGATGGTGGGATTTGGGGAAAATGCTGGGAATTTGGGATGCAGAGCAGGGATCCTGATCCTCAGGGCAAGGATTTGGGGAAAATAATGGGAATTTGGGAAGATGCAAGGATTTGGGGATGCAGGGCAGGCGTATCGTGGCTCAGAGCAAAGATTTTTGGAAGATGGTGGGATTTGGGGAAAATGCTGGAATTTAGGGATGCAGAGCAGGGATCCTGATGCTCAGGGCAAGGATTTGGGGAAGATGCTGGAATTTGGGAAGTGGCTGGGATTTGGGGATACAGTGCAGTGATCCCCATGCTGAGGGCAAGGTTTTGGGGAAAATAATGGGATTTTGGGTAGGTTCTGGGATTTGGGGATGCAGGAAAGGATGCTGATGCTCTGGGCAAGGATTTGGGGAAAATAATGGGAATTTGGGAAGATGATGGGATTTGGAGAGGCAGAGCGGGGATACTGATGCTCAGGACACAAATTTTGGGAAGATGCTGGAATTTTGGAAGACTTTGGGATTTTGGGAAGCAGAGCAGGGATCCTGATGCTCAGGACAAGGATTGTGGGAACGTACTGGGATTTTGGGATGTAGGGAAGGGGTGCTGATGCTCGGGACAAAGTTTTTGGAAAGAAAATTGGATTTGGGGAAGATGCTTAGGTTCGGGGAAGAAGGGCAGGGATCCTGATGCTCAGGGCAAGGATTTAGGGAAGATGCTGGGATTTGGGGATGCAGGGCAAGGATGCCGATGCTCAGGGCAAGGATTTGGGGGAAAGATTATGGGATTTTGGGGAAAGATGCAGGGATTTTGGGATGCAGGGCAGGGGTATCTTGGCTCAGAGGAAGGATTTGGGGAAAGATGGTGGGGTTTGGGGAAGCTGGTGGGATTTGCAAGTGCAGGGCAGGGTTGCTGCTGCTCGGGGCAAGGATTTTGGGAAAGATGCTGGGATTTTGGGAAAGATGCTTGGATTTGGAGATGCATATCAGGGATGCTGATGCTCAGAGCAAGGATTTTTGGGAAGATGCTGGGATTTGGGGATGCAGGCCAGGGATGTTAATGCTCAGGGCAAGGATTTTGAGGAAGATGCTGGGATTTGGGGGAAGATGCTGGGAGTTTGGGATTCAAGGCAGGGATGCTGATGCTAAGGGAAAGGCTTTGGGGAAGATGCTGGATTTTGGGAAGATGCTGGGACTTGGGGATGCAGGACAAGGATACCGATGCTTGAGGCAATGATTTTGGGAAGATGCTGGGATTTTGGGGAAGATGCTGACACTTTGGGAAGATGCTGGGATTTGGGATGCAGTGCAGGGGCATTGAAGCTCAGGGCAAGGATTTAAGGAAGATGCTGGGATTTTGGGGAAATGCTGGGATTTGAGGGTGCAGGGGAAGGATGCTGATGCTCAGGGCAAGGATTTTGGGGAAGATGCTGGGATTTGGGGAAAGGTGGTGGGATTTTGGGAAGATGCTTGGATTTGGAGATGCATATCAGGGATGCTGATGCTCAGAGCAAGGATTTTTGGGAAGGTACTGGGATTTGGGGATGAAAGGCAGAGGTTTCTGGGCTCAGGGCAAGGATTTTGGCAAGATGCTGATATTTTGGGAAGATGCTGGGATTTGTGCATGCGGGCCAGGGATGCTGATGCTCAGGGCAAGGAATTTGAGGAAGATGTTGGGATTTTAGGGAAGATGTTGGGATTTGGGGATGCAGGACAAAGATGCCGATGCTTGAGGCACAGATTTTTGGGAAGGTGCTGGGATTTGGGGGAAGATGCTGGGAGTTTGGGATTCAAGGCAGGGATGCTGATGCTCAGGGAAAGGCTTTGGGGAAGATGCTGGATTTTGGGAAGATGCTGGGATTTGGGGATGCAGGACAAGGATACCGATGCTTGAGGCAAGGATTTAGGGAAGACAGTTGGATTTTAGGGAAGGTGCTGGGATTTGGGGATGCTGATACACGGGGCTAGTATTTGGGGGAAGATGTTGGGATTTGGGGATGCAGGGTAGGGGTGTAGAAGCTCGGGGCAACAATTTGGGGAAGATGGTGAGAATTTGCGGAAGATGCTGGGATTTGGAGACACAAGGCAGGGATGCTGATGCTCGGGGCAAGGGATTTTCCAAGATAATAGGATTTTTGGGAAAATGCTGGGATTTGGCATGCGGGGCAAGGATGCTGATTCCTAAGGCAAAGATTTGGGGAAAATGCAGGGCTTTGGGGGAAGATGCTGGGATTTTGGGATGCAGGGCAAGGATGCTGATGCTTAGAGCAAGGATTTTTGGAAGATGCTGTGAATTTTCAGGAAGATTTTGGGAAGATGCTACAGTATGCCGAAAATGCTGGGATTTGGGGATGCAGAGCAAGGATGCTGATGCATGGGGCCAAGGAATTTGGGGAAGATGCAGGGATTTTGGGAAGATACTCAGATTTGGGGATGCATGTTAGGAATGCTGATGCTCAGAGGAAGGATTTTTGGGAAGATGCCAGGATTTGGGGGAAGATGCTGGGTTTTGGAGATGCAGGGCACAGGGGTCTGGGGTCAGAGCAAAGATTTTGGGAAGATGCTGAGATATGAGGAAAATACTGGGATTTGGGTATGCAGGGCCAGGTTGCTGATGCTGAGAGCAAGGATTTTCGGGAAGATGATGGAATTTTGGTAAAGATGCTGGGATTTGGAAATGCAGGGCAAGGATGCTGTTGCTTGGGGCAAGGATTTTGGTGAATATGCTGGAATTTGGGGGAAGATGCTGAGATTTGGAGATGCAGGGCAGGGATGCTGATGCTCGGGGAAAGGTTTTGGGGAAGATTCGGGATTTGGGGAAGATGCTGGGATCTGGGGAAGATGCAGGGGAAGGTTGCTGATGCTTGGGGCATGGATTTGTGGAAGATGTTGCGATTTTGGGGAGATGCTGGGATTTGGGGATGCAGGGCAGGGGTATCTGGGCTTAGAGGAAGGATTTTGGAAAGTTGCTGGGATTTTGGGAAGATGCTGGGATTTGGGGATACAGGGCAAGGATACTGATGCTTGGGCCAAGGACTTTGGGAAGATGGTGGGATTTGGGGGAAAATAGTGGGATTTTGAGCTGCGGGGCAGGGGTGTTGATGTTCGGGGGAAAGATTTTGGGAAAGATGTTGGGATTTTTTTGGAAGATGCTGGGATTTGGGGATGCAGGGCAGGTGTGTTGATGCTCAGGGCAAGGCCTTGGGGAAGATGCTGGGATTTTGGGATGCAGGACTGATGCTGATTACCGGGGCAAGGATTTTGGGAAGATAATTGGATTTGGGGCAAGATGATGGGATTTGGGGATGCAGGGCATGGATACTGATGTTCAGGCCAAGGATTTTAGGAAGATGTTGGGATTTTGGGCAAGATGGTGGGATTTGGGCATGCTGGGCAGGGGTGCTGATGCTGAGGGCAAGGATTTGGGGGAATATGCTGCAATTTGGGGGAAGATGCTGGGATTTGGAGATGCAGGGCAAGGATGATGATGCTTGAGGCAAGGATTTTGGGAAGATAGTTGGATTTGGGGCAAGATGCTGGGATTTGCAGATGCAGGGTAAGGGTAGAGATGCTTGGGGCAAGGATTTGGGGGAAGATGCTGGGATTTGCAGATGCAGGGTAAGGGTAGAGATGCTTGGGGCAAGGATTTGGGGGAAGATGCTGGGATTTGGGGATGCAGGGCAGGGATGCTGATGTTCGGGGCAAGGATTTTGGGAAGACACTGGGATTTTGGGGAAGATGCTGGGATTTGGGGATGCAGGGCAGGGATGCTGATGCTCGGGAAATTGTTTTGGGGAATATGCTGAGATTTTGGGGAGATGCTTTGAGTTTCAGATGCAGGGCATGGTTGTCTGGGCTCAGAGCAAGGATTTTGGAAGATAATTGGATTTGGGGGAAGATGCTGGGATTTTGGGATGCGGGGCAGGGATGCCGATGTTCGGGGCAAGGATTTTGGGAAGATACTTGGATTTGGGGGAAGATGCTTGGATTTGCAGATGCAGGGCAAGGGTGCTGATGCTCAGGCCGGGATTTTGGGCAAGGTGCTGGGATTTTAGGAAGATGCTGAGATTTTGGGCAGATGCTGGGATTTGGGATGCAGGGCAGGGATGCTGATGCTCGGGGCAAGGATTTTGGGTAGATGCTGGGATTTTGGAGAAGATGCTGGGATTTGGGGATGCAGGGCAGGGATGCTGATGCTCGGGCAAGGATTTTCAGGAATATGCTGAGATTTTGGGAAGATGCTGGGATTTTTGGATGCAGGCATGGTTGTCTGGGCTCAGAGCAAGGATTTGGGAAGGTGATTTTTTTTTTGCAAAGCTGTTGGTATTTTGGGATGCAGGGAAGCATGCTGATGCTTGGGTGAAGGATTTGGGGAAGATGTTGGTATTTTGGGAAAATACTGTGATTTGGGGATGCAGGGCAGGGATGTTGATGTTCAGGCAAGGATTTGGGGAAGATGCTGGATTTGGGGAGGATGTTGGGATTTGGGGGAAGATGCTGGGATTTTTGGATGCAGGAGACAGTTGTCTTGGCTCAGAGCTAGGATTTGGGGAAGATGGTGATATTTGGGGAAAATGCTGGGATTTGTAGATGAAGGGCAGGGATGCTGATGCTTGGGGCAAGTATTTGGGGAAGATGCTGGGATTTTGGGGAAGATGCTGGGATTTGGGGAGGAAGGGCAGGGGTGTTAAAGCTCGGGTCAAGGATTTGGGGAAGATGCTGGGACTTGGGGATGCAGGACAGGTATCCCGATGCTTGAGACAAGGATTTGGGGAATGTAGTTGGATTTTGGGGAAGATGCTGCAATTTTGGAATGGAGGGCAGGGATGCTGATGCTTGGGGAAAGGCTTTTGGAAAGATGCTGGGATTTGGGGATGCAAGACAAGGATGCTGATGCTTGAGGCAAGGATTTTGGGAAAGTAGTTGGATTTTAGGGAAGAAGCTGGGATTCTGAGATGCGGGGCAGGGGTGTTGAAACTTGTGGGAAGGATCTTGGGAAGATGCTGGGATTTGGGGAGAATGCTCAGATTTGTGGATACAGGGCAGGGAGACTGGTGTTCGGGCAAGGAATTTGGGAGGATAGGTGGATTTGGGGGAAGATGCTGGGATTTGGAGATGCAGGGCAAGGGTAGAGATGCTTGGGGCAAGGATTTGGGGGAAGATGCTGGAATTTTAGGGATGATGCTGGGATTTTGGGCTACAGGGCAGGGATGCTAATGCTCATGGAAAGGCTTTTGGGAAGATGCTGGATTTGGGGAAGATGCTGGGATTTGCCAAAAATGCTGAGATTTGTGGATGCAGGGCATTGGTGCTGATGCTTGGGCCAAGGACTTTGGGAAGATGGTGGGATTTGGGGGAAAATAGTGGGATTTTGAGATGCAGGGCAGGGATGTCGCTGTTCGGGGCACGGATCTGGGGAAGATGATGGGATTTTGGGATGCAGGGAAGAATGCTGATGCTCGGGTGAAGGCTTTTGGGAAGATGCTGGGATGTGGGGATGCAGAGCAATGATGCTTATCATTGGGGCAAGGATTTGGGGAAGATAATTGGATTTGGGGAAGATGGTGTGATTTTTGGCAGGATATTGGGATTTGGGGGTGCAGGGCAGGGATGCTGATGCTCAGGGGAAGGATTTTGGGGGAGATGCTGGAAGTTTTGGGAAGATGCTGGGATTTTGGGATGCAGGACAAGGGATGCTGATGTCTGGGGCAAGGATTTGGGGAAGATGCTGGGATTTGTGGGGATGCAGGGCAGGGATGCTGATGCTCAGGGAGGGATTTTAGGAAGAAACTGGGTTTTGGGGGAAGATGCTGGGATTTTGAGGGATGCAGGGCAGGGAGTCTTATGATCACAGCAAGGATTTGTGGAAGATGCTGGGATTTGGGGAAAATGCTGGGATTTGGGGATGCGGGGCAAGGATGCTGATTATTGGGACAAGGATTTTGGGAAGATAATTGTATTTGGGGGAAGATGATCAAATTTTGGGATGCAGGGCATGCATGCCGATGCACGGGGTCAAGGATTTGGGGAAGATAATTGGATTTTGGGGAAATGCTGGGATTTGGAGATGCAGGGCAGAGCTGTCTAGGCTCAGAGCAATGATTTTGGGACGATGCTGGGATTTGGGAAGGTGCTGCAATTTGGGGATGCAGCGCAGGGATGCTGATGCTTGGGATAATTATTTTGGGAAGATGTTGGGATTTTAGAAACGGAGGGCAAGGATGCTGTTGCTCAGAGCAAGGAGTTGTCAAAGGTGCTGGGATTTTGGAATGCCGGGCAGGGATGCTGATGCTCAGGTCAAGGATATTTGGGAAGATGTTGGAATTTTGGGAAGCTGCTGGGATTTCTGGTTGTCAGGCAGGAATGCTGATGCTGGGGGCAAGGATTTTAGGAAGATGCTGGGATTTTGGGGGATGCAGGGCAGGGATGCTGATGGTCAGCGCAAGTATTTTGGGGAAGATGCTGGGATTTGGGGTGCAGGGCAAGGATGCTGATGCTTGGGGAAAGGATTTTGGGAAAATAATTGGATTTGTGGGAAGATGCTGGGATTTGGTGATGCAGGGCAGGGGAGTCTGGGCTCAAAGCAATGATTTTGGGAAGATGCTGGGATTTGGGGGGATGCATGGCAGGGATGCCGATGCTCAGCTGAAGTATTTTGGGGAAGATGGTGGAATTTTGGGGGAAGGTGCTGGGATTTGGGGATGCAGCGCAGGGGATGCTGGTGCTCAGGGCAAAGATTTTGGGAAGATGCTGGGATTTGGGCGGATGCAGGGCAGGGACGCTGATGATCAGGGCAAGGATTTTGGGAAGATGCTGGGATTTGGGGGAGAATAGTGGGATTTGCGCATGCTCAGCAGGGATGCCGATGATCGGGGCAAGTGTTTTGGAGAAGATGCTGGGGTTTTGGGGAAGATGCTGGGATTTGGGGATGCAGGGCAGGTGTCTTGATGCTCAGGACAAGGATTTGGGGGAAGATGCTGGGATTTGGGGATGCAGGGCAGGGATGCTGATTTTCAGGCCAAGGTTTTTAGGAAGATGGTGGAATTTTGGGGAAGATGCTGGGATTCAGGGATGCAGGGCAGGGATGCTGATGCTCAGGGCAAGGATTTTGGGGAAGATGCTGGGATTTGGGGGAAGATGCTGGATTTTTCGGATGCAGGGCAGGGTTGTCTTGGCTCAGAGCTAGCATTTTGGGAAGGTGGTGGGATTTCAGGAAGATGCTGAGATTTTGGGCAGATGCTGGGATTTGGAGATGCAGGGCAGGGATGCTGATGCTCAGGGCAAGGATTTTGGGAAGATGCTGGGATTTTGGGGGAAGACGCTGGGATTTGCAGATGCAGGGCAGGGGTGTCTGGGCTCGGGGCAAGGATTTTGGTGAATATGCTGGAATTTCAGGGATGATGCTGGGATTTGGGGCTACAGGGCAGGGATGCTGCTGCTCATGGAAAGGCTTTTGGGAAGATGCTGGATTTGGGGAAGATGCTGGGATTTGTGGATGCAGGGCAAGGGTGCTGATGCTTGGCCCGAGGACTTTGGGAAGATGGTGGGATTTGGGGGAAAATAGTGGGATTTTGAAATGCAGGGCAGGGATGTCGCTGTTCGGGGCACGGATATGGGGAAGATGCTGGGATTTTGGGATGCAGAGCAATGATGCTTATCATTGGGGCAACTATTTGGGGAAGATAATTGGATTTGGGGAAGATAATTGGATTTGCGGAAGATGGTGTGATTTTTGGCAAGATGCTGGGATTTGGGGATGCAGGGCAGGGATGCTGATGCTCAGGGGAAGGATTTTGGGGGAGAGGCTGGAAGTTTTGGGAATATGCTGGGATTTGGGGATGCAGGACAGGGATGCTGATGTCTGGGGCAAGGATTTGGGGAATATGCTGGGATTTGTGGGGATGCAGGGCAGGGATGCTGATGCTCAGGGAGGGATTTTAGGAAGAAACTGGGTTTTGGGGGAAGATGCTGGGATTTTGAGGGATGCAGGGCAGGGAGTCTTATGATCACAGCAAGGATTTGTGGAAGATGCTGGGATTTGGGGAAAATGCTGGGATTTGGGGATGCGGGGCAAGGATGCTGATTATTGGGACAAGGATTTTGGGAAGATAATTGTATTTGGGGGAAGATGATCAAATTTTGGGATGCAGGGCATGCATGCCGATGCACGGGGTCAAGGATTTGGGGAAGATAATTGGATTTTGGGGAAATGCTGGGATTTGGAGATGCAGGGCAGAGCTGTCTAGGCTCAGAGCAATGATTTTGGGAAGATGCTGGGATTTGGGAAGGTGCTGCAATTTGGGGATGCAGCACAGGGGTGCTGATGCTTGGGATAATTATTTTGGGAAGATGTTGGGATTTTGGAAACAGAGGGCAAGGATGCTGTTGCTCAGAGCAAGGAGTTGTCAAAGGTGCTGGGATTTTGGAATGCCGGGCAGGAATACCAATCCTCAGGGAAAGGATTTGGGGGAAGATACTGGGATTTTGGGGGATGCAGGGCAGGGAGGCTGATGATCAGGTCAAGGATTTGGGGAAGTTGGTGGGATTTGTGGATGCAGGGCAAGGATGCTGATGCTTGGTGTAAGGATTTGGGGAAGATGCTGGGATTTGCTGATGCAGGACAAGGATGCTGATTCTCAGAGCAAGGGATTTGCACAGATAATGCAATTTTGGGGAAGATGCTGGGATTTGGGGATGGAGGACAGGAACGTCTGGACTCGGGACAGGGGTCTGGGCTTGCTACAAGGATTTTGGGAAGGTTCTACGTGCCTGCTGCAGCCAGTCCGTGCTGGAGGTGCTTGAGGTGAAGCCAGAGCCCTTGCAGAGGAGGTCCGGAGCAAGAATTTGTGCCAAAAGCTAAGTATTTGGGCTCAAGAAAGGCTCGTTCTTGGTGCAAGGGTCCAGTTTTCCAAGAAGATGTAGGTGTTTCTGCAAGGATTTCAAGAAGGTGCTGGGGTCTGGAGACATGGTGCTGGGGTCAGTACCACCACTACCACCGTAAGCATCTTTCGCGCAGTAGTAGGTGGCCGTGTCGTCGGCCCTGAGGCTGTTCATCTGCAGCGTGAGCGTGCTCTGGGAGTTGTCCCTCGAGATGGTGAAGCGTCCTTTGACCGACGGCACGTACTTTGTGCTACTACCATCGCTGCTAATACTCGCGACGTACTCGAACCCCGTCCCAGGCGCCTGTCGCACCCAGTACATGCCTTTGCTGCTGAAGGTGAAGCCGGAGCCCTTGCAGAGGAGGCGCAGGGACCCCCCGGGTGTCTGGAGGCCCCCTCCGGACTCGACCAGTTGCACGGCCGCCCGCAGCCCTGGGGAGGGGGAAGAAGGTGAGAAGCTACCCCAGGTCCTGCTCCAGGCTGGTCCCAGACTAGGGGAAGGAAATCTGGGGTCCGAGGAGGGGGGTTCTCTGGGCAGAGGGATGGGTCTGTTCTGGGAGCGGGGGTCTGCGGACGACGCTGGGACCTGGGGACGCGCTGCGGGGACGCTGGGGCTCGGTGCCGGGGTGCGGGCTCGGGGCAGGCAGATGCAGCGGCTGCAGCCGTCGCAGCGCGGCACAGAGGGCTGGGGGCTGCCAGGCATCGCTGCCTCCCGCCTCCCGCGGGGACACCGCTCGCCTGCGGTTTTCCTGCCCAGACGCCCCGTCGGTGCCACCACAGCGACCAAGTTTCCCGCAGTAGTAGGTGGCCGTGTCGTCGGCCCTGAGGCTGTTCATCTGCAGCGTGAGCGTGCTCTGGGAGTTGTCCCTCGAGATGGTGAAGCGTCCTTTGACCGCCGACGCATACTCTGTGCTACTACCATCGCCGTAAATACCCGCGACGAACTGGAGCCCCTTCCCGGGTGTCTGTCGCATCCATCCCATGCCGTTGCTGCTGAAGGTGAAGCCGGAGCCCTTGCAGGGGTCTGGGCTTGGAGCAAAGGGTCTGGGCTCTGTTCAAGGGGTGCAGGATTGGGTCAGGGGTCTGGAAAAAGGGCTGGGGGCCGGGCAGGGATGGTCAGAGCCCGTGAAACCCTCCTCTGGTGTAACCATCCCCCCGAGCAACTCGAGTCCCCCTGGGCAGAGAGGACCCCCCCAGCAGGGAAAACTCCAGAGCAGCCCCCCTCCATCTTCATCCTCCTCGTCCTCTTCCTTGCAGACTTCCCAGGTAGGACCCCACAACCCCAGGCACGCAGATTTGGGGTGGGTGGGCGACTCTGGGACCCGGGCGACTCAATCCCGTCCTTTCTGTCTCCGCAGGGCTGCGGGCGGCCGTGCAACTGGTCGAGTCCGGAGGGGGCCTCCAGACACCCGGGGGGTCCCTGCGCCTCCTCTGCAAGGCCTCCGGCTTCACCTTCAGCAGTTACACCATGCATTGGGTACGACAGGCGCCCGGGAAGGCACTGGAGTACGTCGCAGCTGTTCGCGGCAGCGATGGTAGCACCTGGCACACACCGGCGTTCAAAGGACGGTTCACAATCTCGAGGGACAACTCCCAGAACACAGTCACGCTGCAGATGAACAGCCTCAGGGCCGACGACACGGCCACCTACTACTGCGGGAAAGGAGGAGATGGTTATGGTGGCAACGATGCTGGCACTGAGTCCCAGCATCCCTGCACTGCGTCCCCAACTCCTGAAATCTTCCCCAAACTCCCAACTCGTTCCTGGTCCCCTTCACCCAGCCCGGACCCTTGTCCTGAGCCTCGACCCTTTTCCCAGCCCAGACGTCTCTCTCCCAACCCGCAGCCTTTGCAGCGAGCCCGACCCCGGCACGGTGCCCAAATCCTCGGCTCTGGAACCGGCCGGGTGCTGCCAAGGCAGCCCCGTCGTCTGTACCAGCACCGTCACCCCCGGTGATTTCTGCCACCCGCTCCAGACCCTTCCTGGGCGCCCGTCACGTGTCGGAGCTGCGGGAGGCGAAGCCGGAGCCCTTGCAGAGGAGGCGCAGGGCCCCGATTTGGGTCAAGAGCCGGGGATTTGGGCACCGTGAAGGATTTGGGCTCGCTGCAAGGCTGCAGGCGGGATGTAAGGGTCTGGGTTTGGTGCAAGGGTCCGGGCTGGGAGCAAAAGGTCCGGGCTCAGGGACAGGATTTGGTTTTGGTGCAAGGGTCCGGGCTAAGTGCAGGGGTTTTGGGGACGTGCCAGGATGTGGGGACACGGCGCAGGGACGTTGGGTCTCGGTGCCAGGGTCGGTACCACCACCATCACATTTCGCGCAGTAGTAGGTGGCCGTGTCGTCGGCCCTGAGGCTGTTCATCTGCAGCGTGAGCGTGCTCTGGGAGTTGTCCTTCGAGATGGTGAAGCGTCCTTTGACCGACGGCGCGTAGTAGGTGCTACTACCACCGCTGTAAATACTCGCAACGAACTCGAGCCCCTTCCCGGGCGCCTGTCGCACCCATGCCATGCTGTAGCTGCTGAAGGTGAAGCCGGAGCCCTTGCAGAGGAGGCGCAGGGGACCCCCCCCGGGTGTCTGGGAGGCCCCCTCCGGACTCGACCAGTTGCACGGCCCGCCCCGCAGCCCTGCGGAGACAGAAAGGACGGGATTGAGTCGCCCGGCGTCCCAGAGTTGCCCACCCACCCCAAATCTGCGTGCCCGGGGTTGTGGGGTCCTACCTGGGAGGGCTGCGAGGAGGAAGAGGAGGAGGATTAGGAGGAGGAGGAAGGGTGGGGGGCTGCTCTGGGGTGGCTCCTGCTGGGGGCGTCCCCTCTGCCGAAGGGGGACTCAAGCTGGCCAGGGTGATGGTTACACCAGGGGAGGGTTCCACGGGCTCTGACCATCCCTGCCCAGCCCCCTGCCCTGTTTCCAGACCCCTGACCCAATCCTGCACCCCTTGAACTGAGCCCAGACCCTTTGCTCCAAGCCCCAGACCCCTGCAAGGGCTCCGGCTTCACCTTCGGCAGCAACAGCATGGGATGGATGCGACAGGCGCCCGGGAAGGGGCTCCAGTTCGTCGCAGGTATTCAGAACGATGGTAGTAGCACCTGGTACGGCGTCGGCGGTCAAAGGACGCTTCACCATCTCGAGGGACAACTCCCAGAGCACGCTCACGCTGCAGATGACAGCCTCAGGGCCGACGACACGGCCACCTACTACTGCGCGAAATGTGCTTACGGTGATGATAGAAAAGCTGGCAACACGTCCCCGTGAGAGACTGAAAGAGTTAAGGTCTCAAACATTGCGGTGAGGCAAGTTCTGCTTAAAGACAAACCCTGCACAGCGAGGAACCAAGGTCCAAAGCCCATCAGCTCAGACATCAGCAACAGAGGGAGAGGGTGTGCTGGAGGGTGCCCAGGTGTTCTGATATAAAGATCAAACGATGGCCAGGTCTGCAGGGAAGGAGAAGATACTCCCCAAACGACCCCCCCCAAGCCCAAAGGCTCACAAACTGCTCATTAACCTGACGAGGTCGGGTGCCCGCCCGAAGGAGGGGCAAGGATGATAAAAGGACACAAACTGAAGCCCCGGGTGCGCAAGCCCACCGGGACTGGGACCAACGTTGGACCCAGGACCGGTGAAATCTTTCTCCCTTCCTTTTTCTCTCTCTGTCTTCTTCTCTCTTTCCTTTTCCACAATCCCTACACCTCATCCGTTTCAAGATATAAACCGTTGACCAAGTCTGAGACTAGGAGTAGATCCAGCCGCCCCTAGACCCTTCTCTGAGGAGGGGTCTGGAAAGCAAGGGGGTCTGCTCTGAACCTCCTGACTCAATGGGAGGGATCTCCTTATTCCCTGAATCGATGTCTACGGTTACGCGGTTTACAGAAGTAGTCCTATGCCAATTCCTGTTGTGAGAAACCCGGCCACCTACTACCACGCCTGCCCAGCTCAGTTTGCTTCTGTCATGAATAAAATCTTTAACTGATCGTTTGGTGTCGTTTCACCTTAATTTAGCCCAAGGGAATTTCGAATTAAACACGACTCCCTGGTCTGTCCAGTCTGGGTCATGACAGTCCCAGCATCCCTGCGTTGTGTCCCAGCATCTCAGCAGCTTCCCAAAACCCTTGCCCTGAGCTTGGACCCCTACTCCAAGCCCGGACCCTCTCAGCGATCCTGGTCCCCTGCACAGAACCCAGACCCTCGCCCTGAGCCCGGACCCCTGCCCCGAGCCGGCATCCTTTGCCCCGAGCCTGGACCCTCGCCCCCCCTGCCCCAACATCTCTGCACCATTCCCAGCATCTTCCCAAAGCCCGGACCCTCACCCTGGACTGTTTGCACGAGTCTGGATCCTTTGCAAGGAGCCCAGACCCCTGCACGGTGCCCAAATCCCTGGTTCTTGCCCCAAACCCAGGCTTGGTGCGTCCTCTGCAAGGGCTGTACGTTGGGTGAGAGACGTCTGGGCTGGGTGGGAAGGGTCGAGGCTCAGGACAAGGGTCTGGGTTGGGTGATGGGGAGCAGGTAGGTTGCAGGAATCCAGGAATAAGGCAGGAGTTTGTGGAAGAGACCAGGATTTGGGGACACAGTGCAGGGGTGTTGGGGCTCGGTGCCAGCGTCGGTGCCACCACCACAATCGCCAGCAGTTTTCGCGCAGTAGTAGGTGGCCGTGTCGTCGGCCCTGAGGCTGTTCATCTGCAGCGTGAGCGTGCTCTGGGAGTTGTCCCTCGAGATGGTGAAGCGTCCTTTGACCGACGACGCGTAGTAGGTGCTACTACCATCGTCGTCAATAGTCGCGACGTATTTGAGCCCCTTCCCGGGCGCCTGTCGCACCCACTGCATCCAGAAGCTGCTGAAGGTGTACCCCGAGCCCTTGCAGAGGAGGCGCAGGGACCCCCCGGGTGTCTGGAGGCCCCCTCCGGACTCGACCAGTTGCACGGCCGCCCATGGAGCCCAAACACCCGGGCTCACCGCAAAGGAGGCGGGTTGGGCGCGAGAGGTCTGGGCTGGGTGGGAAGGGTCGAGGCTCAGGACAAGGGTCCGGGTTGGGTGACGGGGACCGGACACAGGGCTGGGGTCGGGCAGGGATGGTCAGGGCCCCTTGCACCCTCCTTTGGTGTAATCATCGCCCTGGCCAGCTGGAGTGCCCCTTCGGCAGAGGGGACCCCCCCAGCAGGAGCCACCCCAGAGCAGCCCCCACTCCACCTTCCTCCTCTTCTTCTTCCTCGCAGCCCTCCCAGGTAGGACCTGGCAACCCCAGGCATGCAGATTTTGGGGTGGATAGGCAATGCCAGGACCTGCAAGACTCAATCCCGTCCTTTCTGTCTCCGCAGGGCTGCGGGCGGCCGTGCAACTGGTCGAGTCCGGAGGGGGCCTCCAGACACCCGGGGGGTCCCTGCGCCTCCTCTGCAAGGCCTCCGGCTTCACCTTCAGCAGCTATGCCATGGTCTGGGCACGACAGGCGCCCGGGAAGGGGCTCGATTGGGTCGCAACTATTAGCAGCAGTGGTAGTAGCACCTACTATGCGTCGTCGGTCGAAGGACGCTTCACCATCTCGAGGGACAACTCCCAGAGCACGCTCACGCTGCAGATGAACAGCCTCAGGGCCGACGACACGGCCACCTACTACTGCGCGAAAGATGCTGGCAGTGACATTGATGCTCACACCGAGTCCCAGCATCCCTGCTCTGTGTTCCCAAATCCCGCCAACTTTCCAAATACCATCCACTCAGCCCAGACCCTTGCACCAAACCCAGACCCTTACATCCCGCCTGCAGCCTTGCAGCGAGCCCAAATCCTTCACGGTGCCCAAATCCCCGGCTCTTGACCCAAATCGGGGCCCTGCGCCTCCTCTGCAAGGGCTCCGGCTTCGCCTCCCGCAGCTCCGACACGCGACGGGCGCCCGGGAAGGGTCTGGAGCGGGTGGCAGAAATCACCGGGGGTGACGGTGCTGGTACAGACGACGGGGCTGCCTTGGCAGCACCCGGCCGGTTCCAGAGCCGAGGATTTGGGCACCGTGCCGGGGTCAGGCTCGCCTCTAAAGACGCGGGTTGGGAGAGAGATGTCTGGGCTGGGAAAAGCGTCGAGGCTCAGGACAAGGGTCCGGGTTGGGTGCAGGGGTCCAGGAATGAGGCAGGCGTTTGAGACAGATGTCGGGATTTGGGGACACGGTGCAGGGATGCTGGGACTCGGTGTGAGCATCACTGGCACTACCATCAGCTTCTTTCGCGCAGTAGTAGGTGGCCGTGTCGTCGGCCCTGAGGCTGTTCATCTGCAGCGTGAGCGTGCTCTGGGAGTTGTCCCTCGAGATGGTGAAGCGTCCCTTGACCGACGGCGCGTAGTGGGTGTAACTACCATCGCTGTCAATATGCGCGATGTATTCCAGCCCCTTCCCGGGCGCCTGTCGCACCCACTGCATGTAGGAGCTGCTGAAGGTGAAGCCGGAGCCCTTGCAGGGGTCTGAGCTTGGAGCAAAGGGTCTGGGCTCAGTTCAAGGGGTGCAGGATTGGGTCAGGGGTCTGGAAACAGGGCAGGGATGGTCAGAGCCCGTGGAACCCTCCTTTGGTGTAACCGTCACCCCGAGCAACTCGAGTCCCCCTGGGCAGAGAGGACCCCCCCAGCAGGGAAAACTCCAGAGCAGCCCCCCTCCACCTTCATCCTCCTCTTCTTCTTCGCAGCCCTCCCAGGGACGACCCCTGCAACCCCGGGCACACGGATTTAGGGGTGGGTGGGATACGCCAGGACCCCAGTGACTCAATCCCGTCCTTTCTGTCTCCGCAGGGCTGCGGGCAGCCGTGCAACTGGTCGAGTCCGGAGGGGGCCTCCAGACACCCGGGGGGGTCCCTGCGCCTCCTCTGCAAGGGCTCCGGCTTCACCTTCAGCAGCAACGACATGCAGTGGGTGCGACAGGCGCCCGGGAAGGGGCTCGAGTGGGTCGCGGGTATTTACAGCGGTGGTAGTAGCACCTACTATGCGTCGTCGGTCAAAGGACGCTTCATCTCGAAGGACAACTCCCAGAGCACGCTCACGCTGCAGATGAACAGCCTCAGGGCCGACGACACGGCCACCTACTACTGCGCAAAATATGATTGTGGTGGTACAGACCCCCAAAGCCCCCGCAGCGCGTCCCCACGTCCCAGCATCGTCCTGAATCGCCTCTCCATGGACTGTCCGGCTCATAGGTCACAAATGAGTTTCACCACGTCTGATGCAGAGACGGGATTCGTTTGGAGGGCTACAAAAGCCGCCCAGCCTGGGGTCGCGTTACGGCTCTGTGTCTCCGCAGAGACGACTCACCGGAGCTGTGTCAACAGCTCGGCCCTTCGTTGCCCAATAAACCCTAAACAGGGCGATGGCTGCGCCATTCGAGGAACCAAAACCCAAACTGAGCCTTGAAATCCCGTAACAAAGAGTCTCGATCTAACCGTTATTCAGTTGCTTGAGGAAGTAAGGTAAAGAAAAAAACAAGCTGGAGGGTTTCAGCTTCGGTTTCACATGACAACCTTGGGTACACAAACAGTCACAGACCAGTAAAAGAAAGAAAGATAAGGGGAAACTCCAGTCAGATATACAGAATCCACTCAGGCACCGGCATACACACCATTCCACAGGTCGGGGATAAATTACCTAGGATTCAGGTTGGAAAAAGGGGAGTCACTTCTCCAAATACACAGTTGGGTTGCGAAGGAAACTCTTCCCCCCCCCTTGATTGGGATGCTGGTCAAGGTAGCTTCCCGGGAATGCGAGCCCTTACCTGGAGGAGTGAGGGAATATGGTTTCTGCTCTAAGTTTGTAAACACTTCTGTGCTTCTGGTTGTCTGGGAATCGCTTGTGGCTGCAACAGTGCCCTACTCTGCGGGTGATGGTTACACCAAAGGAGGGTGCAAGGGGCCCTGACCATCCCTGCCCGACCCCAGCCCTGTGTCCAGACCCCGGCACCCAACCCGGACCCTTGTCTTGAGTTTTGACTCTTCCCACCCAGCCCAGACGTCTCTCTCCCAACGTACAGCCATTGCAGAGGACGCACCAAGCCTGGTTTGGGGCAAGACCCGGGGATTTGGGCACTGTGCAGGGATCGGGACTCATTGCAAAAGATCCAGACTCGTGCAGAGAGTCCACGCTCAGGGCGAGGGTCCGGGCTTTGGGAAGATGCTGGGAACGGTGCAGGGACGTTGGGGCAGAGTGTGAGGGTCCAGGCTCGGGGCAAAGGATCCCGGCTCGGGGCAGGGGTCCAGGCTCAGAGCGAGGGTCTGGGTTTGGTTCAAGTCTCCGGAATCGCTGAGAGGGTCCGGGCTTGGAGCTGGGTCCTGGCTCAGGGCAAGGGATTTGGGAAGATGCTGAGATGCTGGGATGCAGAGCAGGGATGCTGGGACATGGTGCCAGCATATCTATCACCATCAGCACATTTCGCGCAGTAGTAGGTGGCCGTGTCGTCGGCCCTGAGGCTGTTCATCTGCAGCGTGAGCGTGCTCTGGGAGTTGTCCTTCGAGATGGTGAAGCGTCCTTTGACCGACGGCGCGTACCAGGTGTAACTACCATCGTCATCAATACTCGCGACGAACTCGAGCCCCTTCCCGGGCGCCTGTCGCGCCCAAACCATGCCGTTGCTGCTGAAGGTGAAGCCGGAGCCCTTGCAGAGGAGGCGCAGGGACCCCCCGGGTGTCTGGAGGCCCCCTCCGGACTCGACCAGTTGCACGGCCGCCCGCAGCCCTGCGGAGACAGGAAGGACGGGATTGAGTCTTGCAGGTCCCAGAGTCACCCACCCACCCCAAATCCGTGTGCCCGGGGTTGTGGGGTCCTACCTGGGAGGGCTGCGAGGAAGAAGAGGAGGATGAAGGTGGAGGGGGGCTGCTCTGGAGTTTTTCCTGCTGGGGGGGTCCTCTCTGCCGAAGGGGGACTCGAGCTGGCCAGGGTGATGGTTACACCAGAGGAGGGTTCCACGGGCTCTGACCATCCCTGCCCGGCCCCCTGCCCTGTTTCCAGACCCCTGACCCAATCCTGCACCCCTTGAACTGAGCCCAGACCCTTTGCTCCAAGCTCAGACCCCTGCAAGGGCTCCGGCTTCACCTTCAGCAGCAACAGCATGTACTGGGTGCGACAGGCACCCGGGAAGGGGCTCGAGAGGGTCGCGAGTATTAGCGACGATGGTAGTTGGACAGGTTACGCGCCGTCGGTCAAGGGACGCTTCACCATCTCGAGGGACAACTCCCAGAGCACGCTCACGCTGCAGATGAACAGCCTCAGGGCCGACGACACGGCCACCTACTACTGCGCGAAAGCTGCTGGTGGTTATGGTGGCACCAACGCTGGCACCGAGCCGCAACATCCCTGCGCTGCGTCCCCAAATCCTGGCCTCTTCCACAGACTCCTGCCTTATTCCTGGATTCTTGCAGCCTACCTGCTCCCTTGCACCCCAACCTGGACCCCTGCACCCAACCTGGACCCTTCTCCTGAGTTTTGACCCTTCCCACCCAGCCCAGACGTCTCTCACTCAACGTGCAGCCATTGCAGAAGAGGCGCAGGGAGGAGGTTTGGGGCAAGACCTGGGGATTTGGGCACCGTGCAGGGGTCTGGGCTCCTTGCAAAAGATCCAGACTTGTGCAGAGAGTCGAGGCTCAGGGCGAGGGTCTGGATTCTGTGCAAGGGACCGGGATCGCTGCGAGGGTCCAGGCTTGGATCTGGGTCCTGGCTCAGGGCAAGGGATTTGGGAAGATGCTGAGATGCTGGGACGCAGCGCAGGGATGCTGGGACACGGTGCCAGCATCTCTATCACCATCAGCAGATTTCGCGCAGTAGTAGGTGGCCGTGTCGTCGGCCCTGAGGCTGTTCATCTGCAGCGTGACCGTGCTCTGGGAGTTGTCCCTCGAGATGGTGAAGCGTCCTTTGACCGACGGCGCGTAGTAGGTGCCACTACCATCGGTGTAAATACTCGCGACGAACTCGAGCCCCTTCCCGGGCGCCTGTCGCACCCAGTTCATGCCGTTGCTGCTGAAGGTGAAGCCGGAGCCCTTGCAGAGGAGGCGCAGGGACCCCCCGGGTGTCTGGAGGCCCCCCTCCGGACTCGACCAGTTGCACGGCCGCCCGCAGCCCTGCGGAGACAGAAAGGACGGGATTGAGTCGCCCGGGTCCCAGAGTCGCCCACCCACCCCAAATCCGCGTGCCCGGGGTTGTGGGGTCCTACCTGGGAGGGCTGCGAAGAAGACGAGGACGAGGAAGGTGGAGTGGGGGCTGCTCTGGGGTGGCTCCTGCTGGGGGGGTCCCCTCTGCCCAGGGGGACTCGAGCTGGCCAGGGTGATGGTTACACCAAAGGAGGGTGCAAGGGGCCCTGAGCATCCACCCGACCTGTTTCCAGACCCCTGACCCAATCCTGGACCCCTGGAACCCACCCCAAAAGGGGTTCTGGGCTGGTTGCAAAGGGTCTGGGCTCAGTTCAGGGGGTGCAGGATTGGGTCAGAGGGCTGGGGGCCGGGCAGGGATGGTCAGAGCCCGTGGAACCCTCCTTTGGTGTAACCACCCCCCCCGAGCAACTCGAGTCCCCCTGGGCAGAGAGGACCCCCCCAGCAGGGAAAACTCCAGAGCAGCCCCCTCCACCTTCATCCTCCTCCTCCTCACAGCCCTCCCAGGTTGCGATACCGAGAAGCCGGTCGAAGAAACTCTCTAAGACTCACTTTGGGGTTTTAGAAAGCAGGCAGTCGTTATTGCAGCGCTGGATGCACGGGGGAGAATTCCACCTCGCGTGCACGCCAGAGCTTCAGCGCAAACAGGTTATATGGAGTAACGACTGCATATTAATCAGATCTGTATACATATACATACAAATGATTGCAACTGATTATCATAGTACCGCCTACATCCCATCACGCGCAACGAAGACTTGATCGGAGCGGAAGGGCTGCTGTTGCGACCACCACGACCCGTCTGAGATTCTGTCGGCCGTCCTTGAAGTCTTTGTGCTTCTCCTTGGTCTTGGATCTTGAAGCTTAACGCAGTTTCAGTCCCACGCGGTCCGTTTCAACGTTGTTCTCACCCCGCGTACAGGAACATCTAGTCCTAAGAGCAAAGAACTGCAAAACTTAGGAGTAACTACGTCTACTAGTTAATTGCTTGGCTATACTTTTGCCTAGTGTTTCAACCATAGCGTTAGTTGGTTCTAATAAGATTTCTAATATTACTTATCAAATCTCATTTTTATAGTCTTTTAGCAGCAAACCAGATTCCACGGCTGGCACAAAATATTAAAACCATCAAAATATTTGGATGTACCGGACAGAATGTATGGCCATATGCTATCAGTAGGACCCAGCCACGCTGACCCCTACCCCGGGCACGTGGATTTTGGGTGGGTGGGCGACTCTGGGACCCGGGCGACTCAATCCCGTCCTTTCTGTCTCCGCAGGGCTGCGGGCGGCCGTGCAACTGGTCGAGTCCGGAGGGGGCCTCCAGACACCCGGGGGGTCCCTGCGCCTCCTCTGCAAGGGCTCGGGGTACACCTTCAGCAGCTTCTGGATGCAGTGGGTGCGACAGGCGCCCGGGAAGGGGCTCGAGTGGGTCGCAGGTATTAGCAGCAGCGGTAGATACACCTGGTACGCGCCGTCGGTCCAAGGACGCTTCACCGTCTCGAAGGACGACTCCCAGAGCACGCTCACGCTGCAGATGAACAGCCTCAGGGCCGACGACACGGCCACCTACTACTGCGCGAAAGGAGATGATAATTATGCTGGTGGCACCAACCCTGGCGCCCAGCCCCGACATCCCTGCGCTCTGTCCCCAAATCCTGAAATGTTCCCCAAACTCCCAACTCGTTCCTGGTCCCCTGCACCCAACCCGGACCCTTGTTCTGACTTTTGACCCTTCCCACCCAGCCCAGACGTCTCTCACCCAACATGCAGCCATTGCAGAGGACGCACCAAGCCTGGTTTGGGGCAAGAACCAGGGATTTAAGGTACAGCGTGGGGGATTTTGGCAGCGTACAGCGTTTCTGGGGTCCCTGGCATGGAGCAGGCAGGGAGCAGGGATGGGGACTGGGTGCAGAAGACAGAGCCGGGCAGGGGGTCTGGGTCAGGGCAGGGGTTCGGGGTTGGTGCCAAGGTCTGGGTGCCCCGCCAGGGTCTGTTCTGGGTGTGGGGGTTTCCGGAAGGTTCTGGGATGTTGGGATGCAGGGCAGGGATGCTCAGGCTCGGGGCAGAGGCTTTCCTCATGATGTGCAGACGGACGCTGGAAGACTTTCCCTTGGCTGACGGGGCGTACCGCGTGTCACTACCACCGCTCCAAATACCCGCGACACACTGGATCCCCTTCCCGGGGACCTGTCGCACCCATGCCATGTAGGAGCTGCTGAAGTCGAAGCCGGAGGCCTTGCAGAGGAGGCGCAGGGACCCCCCGGGTGTCTGGAGGCCCCCTCCGGACTCGACCAGTTGCACGGCCGCCCGCAGCCCTGCGGAGAGAGAAAGGACGGGATTGAGTCTTGCAGGTCCTGGCATTGCCTATCCACCCCAAAATCCGCGTGCCTGGGGTTGCCAGGTCCTACCTGGGAGGGCTGCGAGGAAGAGGAGGAGGAAGGTGGAGTGGGGGCTGCTCTGGGGTGGCTCCTGCTGGGGGGGTCCCCTCTGCCGAAGGGGCACTCCAGCTGGCCAGGGCGATGATTACACCAAAGGAGGGTGCAGGGGGCCCTGACCATCCCTGCCCGACCCCAGCCCTGTGTCCGGACCCCGGCACCCAACCCGGACCCTTGTCCTGAGCCTCGACCCTTCCCACCCAGCCCAGACCTCTCGCACCCAACCCGCCTCCTTTGCGGTGAGCCCGGGTGTTTGGGCTCCATGGGCGGCCGTGCAACTGGTCGAGTCCGGAGGGGGCCTCCAGACACCCGGGGGGTCCCTGTGCCTCCTCTGCAAGGCGTCCGGCTTCACCTTCAGCAGCTTCGACATGTACTGGGTGCGACAGGCGCCCGGGAAGGGGCTCGAGTGGGTAGCGGGTATTAGCTACGATGGTAGTAGCACCCAGTACGCGCCGTCGGTCAAAGGACGCTTCACCATCTCGAGGGACAACTCCCAGAGCACGGTCACGCTGCAGATGAACAGCCTCAGGGCCGACGACACGGCCACCTACTACTGCGCGAAATGTGCTGGTGATTGTGGTAGTGGCACCGACGCTGGCACCGAGCCGCAACACCCCTGCACTGTGTCCCCAAATCCTGGCCTCTTCCACAAACTCCTGCCTTATTCCTGGATTCTTGCAACCTACCTGCTCCCTTGCACCCAGCCTGGACCCCTGCACCCAACCCGGACCCTTCTCCTGAGTTTTGACCCTTCCCACCCAGCCCAGACGTCTCCCACCCAACGTACAGCCCTTGCAGAGGACGCACCGAGCCTGGGTTTGGGGCAAGACCCGGGGATTTGGGCACCGTGCAGGGGTCCAGGATCCTTGCAAAAGATCCAGACTCGTGCAGAGAGTCCAGCATCGCTGCGAGGGTCCAGTCTTGGAGCTGGAGTCTGGGGTCACAGCGAGGGTTTTGGGAAGATGCTGAGATGCTGGGACACAGCGCAGGGATGCTGGGACATGGGTCCAGGCTTAGGACAGGGGTCTGGGCTCCGTTCAAGGGGTCCAGGAATGGGTCAGGGGTCTGGAAAAAGGGCTGGGGGCCGGGCAGGGATGGTCGGAGCCGGCTGCCCCCGCCTTTGGTGTCACCATCTCTGTGTTGGTTCTGGCTGAGGTGGAGTGAATTCTCCCCACAGCAGCCCTCGCAGCGCCGTGCTCTGCGCCGGTAGCTAGAAAGGGGTCGGTGACCCACCGGCGTTTCGGCTACTGCTGGCACAGCACCAAGGCCGTCTCTCCGTCATCCCCCCCTCCCCTCGCCAGGAGGCTGGGGGTGGGCAAGGGCTTGGGAGGGAACGGAGCCAGGAGAGCCGACCCAAACTGACCAAAGGGATGTTCCGTACCCTATGACGTCAGCTCAGCTGTCATACCTAAGTAAAGGGAGGTGGAAGAGGGGCGCATTCGTTATTTTACGTTTGTCTTCTGGAGGAACCGCTACGAGTGCTGAAGGTTCCCAGGAAGCGGCCAGACATCGCCCGCTGGTGGGAAGTAGAGAATAAAATCTTTAGTTTTCCTTTGCTTTCGCGCCTGACCTTTGCTTTTGCGTTATTAAAGTGTCCTTATCTGGACCCAGGAGCCTTTTGTTCTGTTTTCACTCCCCTGTGCACCTGGGGGGGCAACGATAGAGCGGCTGTGGTGGGACCTTGGTCTCCAGCCACGGTCAACCCACCGCAATCACCCTGACCAATTCGAGTCCCCCTGGGCAGAGAGGACCCCCCCCAGCAGGACGCACCCCAGAGCAGCCCCCATTCCACCTTCCTCCTCCTCTTCTTCCTCGCAGCCCTCCCAGGTAGGACCCCACAACCCCAGGCACGCAGATTTGGGGTGGGTGGGCGACTCTGGGACCTGGGCGACTCAATCCCGTCCTTTCTGTCTCCGCAGGGCTGCGCGCGGCCGTGCAACTGGTCGAGTCCGGAGGGGGCCTCCAGACACCCGGGGGGTCCCTGCGCCTCCTCTGCAAGGGCTCGGGGTACACCTTCAGCAGCTACGGCATGGTTTGGGCACGACAGGCGCCCGGGAAGGGGCTCGAGTTCGTCGCGGGTTTTAGCAGCAGCGGTAGTTACACCTGGTACGCGCCGTCGGTCGAAGGACGCTTCACCATCTCGAGGGACAACTCCCAGAGCACGCTCACGCTGCAGATGAACAGCCTCAGGGCCGACGACACGGCCACCTACTACTGCGGGAAACTTGGTCGCTGTGGTGGCACCGACGGGGCGTCTGGGCAGGAAAACCGCAGGCGAGCGGTGTCCCCGCGGGAGGCGGGAGGCAGCGATGCCTGGCAGCCCCCAGCCCTCTGTGCCGCGCTGCGACGGCTGCAGCCGCTGCATCTGCCTGCCCCGAGCCCGCACCCCGGCACCGAGCCCCAGCGTCCCCGCAGCGCGTCCCCAGGTCCCAGCGTCGTCCGCAGACCCCCGCTCCCAGAACAGACCCATCCCTCTGGACCGAACCCCCCTCCCAAACCCCAGATTTGCTCCCGTGAGTCTGGGGCCAGCCTGGAGGAAGGATCAGTGGGAGTGGGGGGCTCTCTCCCCTTCTGCCCCCTCCCCAGGGCTGCGGGCGGCCGTGCAACTGGTCGAGTCCGGAGGGGGCTTGCAGAAACCCGGGGGGTCCCTGGGCCTCCTCTGCAAGGCGTCCGGCTTCGACTTCGGCAGCTACGGCATGTTCTGGGTGCGACAGGCGCCCGGGAAGGCGCTCGAATGGCTCGCAGGTATTCACTACAGTGGCGGTTACAACTTCTACGCGCCGTCGGTCGAAGGACGCTTCACCGTCTCGAGGGACAACTCCCAGAGCACGCTCACGCTGCAGATGAACAGCCTCAGGGCCGACGACACGGCCACCTACTACTGCGCAAAAGAAGATGATGATGATGGTGGCACTGACGCCGGCACCGAGCCCAACACCCCTGCTCTGCGTCCCCAAATCCCGGCATCTTCCTCAACTCCCCCCTCATCCCTGGTCCCCTGCACCCAACCCAGACCCTTGTTCTGAGTTTTGACCCTTCCCACCCAGCCCAGGCGTCTCTCACCCAACATACAGCCATTGCAGAGGACGCACCGAGCCTGGTTTGGGGCAAGAACCAGGGATTTGGGCACCGTGCAGGGGTCCGGGCTCGTTGCAACAGATCCAGACTCGTGCAAACAGTCCAGGCTTGGGTCCGGGCTTTGGGAAGATGCTGGGAACGGTGCAGGGACGTTGGGGCAGAGTGCGAGGGTCCAAGCTCGGGGCAAAGGATCCCGGGTTGGGGCAGGGATCGGGGCTCAGGGCGAGGGTCTGGGTTGGGTGCAGGGGTCCAGGTGGGGCTCAAGGGACCAAGAACTGGATGGGAGTTTGAGGAAGATGCCGGGATTTCGGGACGCAGCGCAGGGATGTTGCGGCTCGGTGCCAGGGTCAGTGCCACCAGCATCGTCATCAGCACCTTTCGCGCAGTAGTAGGTGGCCGTGTCGTCGGCCCTGAGGCTGTTCATCTGCAGCGTGAGCGTGCTCTGGGAGTTGTCCCTCGAGATGGTGAAGCGTCCTTTGACCGACGGTGCGTAGTAGGTGCTACTACCACTGCTGTAAATACCCGCGACCCACTCGAGCCCCTTCCCGGGCGCCTGTCGCACCCATGCCATGCTGTAGCTGCTGAAGGTGTACCCCGAGCCCTTGCAGAGGAGGCGCAGGGACCCCCCGGGTGTCTGGAGGCCCCCTCCGGACTCGACCAGTTGCACGGCCGCCCGCAGCCCTGCGGAGACAGAAAGGACGGGATTGAGTCGCCCGGGTCCCAGAGTCGCCCACCCACCCCAAATCTGCGTGCCCGGGGTTGTAGGGTCCTACCTGGGAGGGCTGCGAGGAGGAAGAGGAGGAGGACGAATGTGTGTGTGGTGGGTTGACGCTGGCTGGACGCCAGGTGCCCACCGAAGCCGTTCTGTCACTGCCCTGCTCAGCTGGACGGGGAGGGGAAATATGACAAAGAGCTTGTGGGTCGAGATAAGGACGGGAGAGATCACTCACCAATTACCGTCATGGGCAAAACAGACTCGGCTTGGGGAAAATTAACTCAATTTATTACCAATAGACCAGAGTAGGGTAATGAGAAATAAAACCAAATCTCAGAACACCTTCCCTCCACCCCTCCCTTCTTCCCGGGCACAACTTCACTCCCGGATTCTCTACCAACCCCCCCCCAGCGGCACAGGGGGACGGGGAATGGGGTTTACGGTCAGTTCATCACACGTTCTCTCTGCCGCTCCTTCCTCCTCAGGGGCAGGACTCCTCCCTCTTCCCCTGCTTCATCGTGGGATCCCTCCCACGGGAGACAGTCCTCCACGAACTTCTCCAGCGTGGGTCCTTCCCACGGGCTGCAGTCCTTCGGGCACAGACCGCTCCAGCGTGGGTCCCCCGCGGGGTCACAAGTCCTGCCAGAAAACCTGCTCCAGCGTGGGCTCCTCTCTCCACGGGGTCCCGGCCTCCTTCGGGCATCCCCCTGCTCCGGCGTGGGGTCCTCCCCGGGCTGCAGGCGGAGATCTGCTCCCCCGTGGACCTCCCTGGGCTGCGGGGGGACAGCCTGCCTCACCGTGGTCTTCATCACCACGGGCCGCAGGGGAATCTCCGCTCCGGCGCCTGGAGCATCTCCTGCCCTCCTTCTGCGCTGACCTGGGGGTCTGCGGGGCTGGGGCTCTCTCGTGTTCTCACTCCTCTCTCCGGCTGCGGTTTCTGTGCCGGCTGCAACTTTTTTTTCCTTCTTAAATATGTCATCACAGAGGTGCTGCCAGTGTCGTTGATGGGCTCGGCGTTGGCCGGCGGCGGGTCCGACGTACAGCCGGCTGGCATGGGCTCGGTTGGACCTGGGGGAAGCTTCTAGAAGCTTCTCACTGAAGCCACCCCTGTAACCCCCCCGCTACCAAAACCTTGCTACACAAACCCAATACAACCCAGAACAGACCCTTCCTGCACCCAGACCCCCCCAGGATCCCAGATTTTCTCCGCTGAATCTGGGGCCAGCCTGGAGGAAGGATGAGGGGAAGCTGGGGGGTCCCTGCGCCTCCTCTGCAAGGGCTCCGGCGTCACCGTCAGCGGCTACGGCATGGGATGGATGCGACAGGCGCCCGGGAAGGGGCTCGAATACGTCGCGGGGATTACCAGCAGCGGTGGTAGCACCGGTTACGCGCCGTCGGTCCAAGGACGCTTCACCATCTCGAGGGACAACTCCCAGAGCACGCTCACGCTGCAGATGAACAGCCTCAGGGCCGACGACACGGCCACCTACTACTGCGGGAAAGAAGATGATGATGGTGGTGGCACCGACGCCGGCACCGAGCCCCAACACCCCTGCTCTGCGTCCCCAAATCCTGAAATCTTCCTCAAACTCTCACGTTATTCCTGGTCCTGTCTTAGCTATTTATAGCTATGAAGCGGTATTTGGAAAATAACCTTTTAAATTACGAGTGGTGTTTCTGAGCCTCCAGATTGCGTCGTCCTCCTCTTTGGAGGCATCAGGTGCAGCAGAAACTCGCACCGCAGGCCGGTGTCTGTTATCTGTATCGTGGCTTCAGTTATACACGCATCTTTACGTTAGTGCCTGCAAAATGCTTCTGGATGAACATCGATCCCGTATTTTCAGTGATTAACTTAATTCATCGAATACAGCGTATTTTTGGCAATGGTTTTGTGTCTAATGCGGAATGGAAAGGGCGATACGAGCTAAATGTGAGTGAACATCTAGAAATCACCAAGAAAACCGCTGCCAGTAGCTGAAAGAAACCATCGGTCGCAGTTGAACTTCTTGAGTGCTCGGGGACGGTGGGAAGCGGGCATGAAATGCTCCCTCTTCCTCCTGAGCAACGGATGGAACCAAAGAGTAAACTTTTATAAAAACTGAGTCTTAAGGGAAAAAAATTCCGATGCTGCTGGTCAGGAAGGCATCTCCGGATGTGATGGGCAATGCTTGTTTGTCTTTAAGGACTGGTTCACAAACCATGACAACAGAAAAGATCGTTTATCCTTTGTCTGCCCTTTGATGATTTACCTGCTGTTTCCCTTTTGCCTGTTCCCTGGAGAAGTGAGTTGCTCATGAAATAATTTCTGAGTTTCTGCCATTCACAATACTCTTAAAGTAGCCCGGCGCTTGCTTTTGACTTATTTTCAGGTGCCGGGCACCTGCGGTAATTCAGAAGCTGCTTCACGAAAAGTCAGGTACTTTGTGCAGTGATTGATTCTGGGTGGGATAGTGGAGGCTGGAACTTTTCGGGCAGTCCCCGTTTCAGTTATTCCTGCTTCTAAGCCAGAGCTGTAAAACTGCTGGCATGTCCAGTTGCTCTTCGGGGCTTTATAGCGATATAGAGAACGAACCGCTTATTGCTTAATGATTGTTTCTCTGTAACTTTACGTACCAAGGACTGGTGTTTGTCGAGGATTAAGCCCGTCAGAGACTGGTCCTTGGGAGGGATGAGCAAGAAGGAACCATAAGTGATCACAAAACTTAATTAAATGTTTGATGAATTTACAATCTTGTTACGAAGGCACAAGTAGAGGCCTTGCCTGAATAGATAGGGCCGGAAAAGATAACAACTCCTGCCTTTGTTCTCGTCCTTGTAGATAATTTAGCTTAAACTAACCGTATGGTTCTATACCACTAACGAAAACTTAGATAATAAGAGCACTAACAAGCACCGACGTATCAAAACATGTAAAGGACCATACTGCGCAGAATCACCTGAGGAGGGTCAAGTAGCGGACAAGTGAGGAAGACTACGGAAGACCACCAGAGACCTTCAATGCGCCTGCGTAAAGGACATTTACATATGCTAATAGTTTCCCGGAAAACTAATGAATATGTATAACATTTCTCGGAAATCTAGTGAATAAGTACGTAGAACGTGTACTTAACCTGCACAATTAAACCCGACGGTGCGCACGATAGGTGGAACGATCCCCCCCTGTGCACCCAGCGCTGCCAATAAAGAATACCTACTTAATAGTTAATCAAACTATTGAGTTAGTTTCTTTGAAACAATAGAGAGGCATCCCTGTCAAACTAAAGCTGGTCAGTTTGTGGCTGCTGCCCAGCAAATTTGGCCCTTGACTCGCTTCCAAATGGTGCAGAAGGCAGCGGAATTTGGGGACGGTCCAGAAACACGGCCAGGGCTAACGCCTTACGGACCACCCGCCCTAATCACGGCGGTCTGGAGACAGTTGGGAGCATCATCGAGGTGCTAACACCCCAACAAAACCCGGGAGACGGAGGGGAAGAGAGGAATCCCGTGCGGATTGGTGGTTTTTTCGAGCTGGGATAGAGAGCGTGGAGCAAAGGGTTGGGACTGCAGCAGCGGCTGAAGCGCCCTGGGTGGGTTTCGCAGGAAAGCCGGGAGAGATCCGACAGTCCTTACCTACACGGAGCGCTCGTCCGGCAGCCGCTTCTACGAGAAGTTCCTTAATTACCAAAAAGTAAAAGCTAGCTTGGGCCTCGAAGTGTGAGGATACAACACAACGTACAGCGGCATGAAAACTCGAATGAAGTATTTGGGTACTACATACACATCTGTTTGGGGCACCACAGCTGTACTTTAAGGTAGTTTAGCTTCCGATCTTTTAATCGGTGAGGACAGTGTCGTACATCGGGCTGCATTTTTTAAGATTGGGTGGCTGCGTTGCCTAAAAGTACATTAATCCTAGGAAGAGAAAGTTATCTAGGGAGAGTCATACCTTTTCCACCGCGCTCTGCAAAGCTTCTTTCCGAAGGTGTGCTTCTGCCAATGAAAACGGACGTTGCAAGCTGTTTGTGCTGTATTTAATGCTGCTCATCAAGATGAAATATGACACCATCAAAAATAGGGTTTATCACTAGCATAAGCGAAATACTTTTTTTTCGCGTGTATTTACACCGATGGTAGTGGCACGTTCTACGCGCCGTCGGTCAAAGGACGCTTCACCATCTCGAGGGACGACTCCCAGAGCACGGTCACGCTGCAGATGAACAGCCTCAGGGCCGACGACACGGCCACCTACTACTGCGGGAAAGAAGATGATGATGATGGTGGCACCGACACCGGCACCGAGCCCCAACACCCCTGCTCTGCGTCCCCAAATCCCGGCATCTTCCTCAAACTCCCACTTTGTTCCTGGTCCCCTTCACCCAACCTGGACCCCTGCACCCAACCCGGACCCTTCTCCCGAGTTTTGACCCTTCCCACCCAGCCCAGACGTCTCTCACTCAACGTGCAGCCATTGCAGAAGAGGCGCAGGGAGGAGGTTTGGGGCAAGACCCGGGGATTTGGGCACCGTGGAGGGGTCCAGGCTCATTGCAAAGGATCCAGGCTCAGGGCGAGGGTCTGGGCTTGCATCCAGGCTTTGGGAAGATGCTGGGAACGGTGCAGGGACGTTGGGGCAAGAGGCGAGGGTCCAGGCTCGGGGCAAAGGATCCCGGCTCGGGGCAGGGGTCCGGGCTCAGGGCGAGGGTCTGGGTTGGGTTCAAGGCTCCGGAATGGCTGCGAGGGTCCAATCTTGGAGCTGGGTCCTGGCTCAGGGCAAGGGATTTGGGAAGATGCTGAGATGCTGGGACGCAGCGCAGGGATGCTGGGACACGGTACCAGCATATCTATCACCATCAGCAGATTTCGCGCAGTAGTAGGTGGCCGTGTCGTCGGCCCTGAGGCTGTTCATCTGCAGCGTGAGCGTGCTCTGGGAGTTGTCCCTCGAGATGGTGAAGCGTCCTTTGACCGACGGCGCGTAGTAGGTGCTACTACCACTGCTGGTAATACTCGCAACCCACTCGAGCCCCTTCCCGGGCGCCTGTCGCACCCAGTTCATGGCTTTGCTGCTGAAGGTGAAGCCGGAGCCCTTGCAGAGGAGGCGCAGGGACCCCCCGGGTGTCTGGAGGCCCCCTCCGGACTCGACCAGTTGCACGGCTGCCCGCAGCCCTGCGGAGACAGAAAGGACGGGATTGAGTCGCCCAGGTCCCAGAGTCGCCCACCCACCCCAAAATCCATGTGCCCGGGGTTGTGGGGTGCTACCTGGGAGGGCTGCGAGGAAGAAGAGGAGGATTAAGAGGAGGAGGAAGGTGGAGGCTCCTCTGGGTGGGTCCTGCTGGGGGGGTCCCCTCTGCCCTGGTTTTCTAGAGTTGCTCGGGGTGATGGTTACACCAAAGGAGGGTTCCACGGGCCCTGACCATCGCTGCCTGGTCCCCAGCCATGTCTCCAGACCCCTGACCCAATCCTGCACCCCTTGAACTGAGCCCAGACCCTTTGCTCCAAGCTCAGACCCTGCAAAGGCTCCGGCTTTGACTTCTGCAGCTTCGGCATGGAGTGGGTGCGACAGGCGCCCGGGAAGGGGCTCGAGTTCATCGCAACCATTTACAGCAGTGATAGTAGGACCTGGTACGCGCCGTCGGTCCAAGGACGCTTCACCATCTCGAGGGACGACTCCCAGAACACGCTCACGCTGCAGATGAACAGCCTCAGGGCCGACGACACGGCCACCTACTACTGCGGGAAATCTGCTGATGGTGATAGAGATGCTGGCACCGTGTCCCAGCATCCCTGCGCTGTGTCCCAGCATCTCAGCATCTTCCCAAAACCCTTGCCACAAGCCAGGACCGCCGCTCCAGGACTGGACTCTCGCAGCGATCCCAGAGCCGTGCACCCAGACCTTCAGCCCTGTGAAATGGGGAGCCAAAGGAACCTTAGTAGATATAGTAGATATATGGATGTGGATAGGAACTGTTTAATAATTATCTGGCTTATAGTGAAGTTAAAGAAATTTCAGTAGAGGTAGACATGGCCCAAGGGGATGAGAAGTGATGCTTAACGTTTGCATTGTTGAGGCTGGCTGGGGCAGGAGATAGACCCTGATAAGAAGCAGCAGTCGACCCCAAAAACCAGCCAAGACCGGCCTTGTGACTTCTTGGAACTCATTTTAATATGAAGCGGGAATAGATCATGCCTATGTATAGGCGCATTGCAAAACTCTATGTATATGTAACACTTGACTGTTTAAATTTGAAGTAAGTTGCCGAGTTGGGCATGCACGACTTTGGTGGGACGACCCCCCGCGCTGCCCAGCGCTGAATGAACGTACCTACTTTAAAGTCTCACCGACTGTGGAGTCTGTTTTCCGCACGTCACCTGAGCCCGGACCCCTGCCCCGAGCCGGGATCCTTTGCCCCGTGCTTGGACCCTCCCACCCTGCCCCAACGTCCCTGCACCGTTCCCAGCATCTTCCCAAAGCCCAGACCCTCGCCCTGAGCCTGGACTCTCTGCACGAGTCTGGATCCTTTGCAAGGAGCCCGGACCGCTGCACGGTGCCCAAATCCCCGGGTCTTGCCCCAAACCCAGGCTCGGTGCGTCCTCTGAAGGGCTGTACGTTGGGAGAGAGACGTCTGGGCTGGGTGGGAAGGGTCAAAACTCAGGAGAAGGGTCCGGGTTGGGTGCAGGGGTCCAGGTTGGGGTGCAAGGGAGCAGGTAGGTTGCAAGAATCCAGGAATAAGGCAGGAGTTTGTGGAAGAGGCCAGGATTTGGGGACACAGTGCAGGGGTGTTGGGGCTCGGTGCCAGCGTCGGTGCCACCACCACAATCACCAGCAGCTTTCGCGCAGTAGTAGGTGGCCGTGTCGTCGGCCCTGAGGCTGTTCATCTGCAGCGTGAGCGTGCTCTGGGAGTTGTCCCTCGAGATGGTGAAGCGTCCCTTGACCGACGGCGCGTAGTTTGTGTAACTACCACCGCTGTTAATACTCGCGACCCACTCGAACCCCTTCCCGGGCGCCTGTCGCACCCAGTTCATGGCTTTGCTGCTGAAAGTGAAGCCGGAGCCCTTGCACAACACGATCTGGGAGGAGAATTTAAGGTACGGCGCGGGGGATTTTGGCAGCGTAGAGGGTTTTCTGGGGTCCCTGGCATGGAGCAGGCAGGGAGCAGGGATGGGGACTGGGTGCAGAAGACAGAGCCGGGCAGGGGGTCTGGGTCAGGGCAGGGGTTCGGGGTTGGTGCCAAGGTCTGGGTGCCCCGCCAGGGTCTGTTCTGGCTGCGGGGGTTTCCGGAAGGTTCTGGGATGTTGGGATGCAGGGCAGGGATGCTCAGGCTCGGGGCAGAGGCTTTCCTCATGATGTGCAGACGGACGCTGGAAGACTTTCCCTTGGCTGACGGGGCGTACCGCGTGTCACTACCACCGCTCCAAATACCCGCGACACACTGGATCCCCTTCCCGGGCGCCTGTCACACCCAGTTCATGCCGTTGCTGCTGAAGGTGAAGCCGGAGCCCTTGCAGAGGAGGCGCAGGGACCCCCCGGGTGTCTGGAGGCCCCCTCCGGACTCGACCAGTTGCACGGCCGCCCGCAGCCCTGCGGAGACAGAAAGGACGGGATTGAGTCGCCCGGGTCCCAGAGTCACCCACCCACCCCAAATCTGCGTGCCCGGGGTTGTGGGGTCCTACCTGGGAGGGCTGCAACGAAGATGAGGAGGATGAAGGTGGAGGGGGGCTGCTCTGGAGTTTTCCCTGCTGGGGGGGTCCTCTCTGCCCAGGGGGACTCGAGTTGTTTGGGGTGATGGTTACACCAAAGGAGGGTTCCACAGGCTCTAACCATCCCTGCTTGGCCCCCAGCCCTTTTTACAGCCCCCTGACCCAATCCTGGACCCCTTGAATAGAGCCCAGAGCCCTGCAAGGGCTCCGGCTTCACCTTCAGCAGCAACAGCATGGCATGGGTGCGACAGGCACCCGGGAAAGGGCTCGAATACGTTGCGCTTATTAGCAGCAGTGGTAGTTACACCGGTTACGCGCCGTCGGTCAAGGGACGCTTCACCATCTCGAGGGACAACTCCCAGAGCACGGTCACGCTGCAGATGAACAGCCTCAGGGCCGACGACACGGCCACCTACTACTGCGCGAAAACTGCTGGTGATTGTGGTGGTGGCAGCGACGCTGGCACCGAGCCCCAACACCCCTGCACTGTGTCCCCAAATCCTGGCCTCTTCCACAAACTCCTGCCTTATTCCTGGATTCTTGCAGCCTACCTGCTCCCTTGCACCCAGCCTGGACCCCTGCACCCAACCCGGACCCTTCTCCTGAGTTTTGACCCTTCCCACCCAGCCCAGACGTCTCTCACCCAACGTACAGCCCTTGCAGAGGACGCACCGAGCCTGGGTTTGGGGCAAGACCTGGGGATTTGGGCACCGTGCAGGGGTCCAGGATCCTTGCAAAGGATCCAGACTCATGCAGAGAGTCCAGGGCGAGGGTCCGGGCTTTGGGAAGATGCTGGGAACGGTGCAGGGACGTTGGGGCAGGGTGGGAGGGTGCAAGCTTGGGGCAAAGGATCCACGGTCGGGGCAGGGGTCCGGGCTCAGGGCGAGGGTCTGGGTTCCGTACAAGGCTCCGGGATCGCTGCGAGGGTCCGGGCTTGGAGCTGGGTCCTGGCTCAGGGCAAAGGTTTTGGGAAGATGTTGAGATGCTGGGATGCAGAGCAGGGATGCTGGGACACGGTGCCAGCATTTCTATCACCATCAGCAAAATCTTTCACGCAGTAATCCGCACGGGTGATGAACAGGAGGAGCTGGAAGCCATCATGCAGCAGGATAGATACGACTTAGTCGCCATCACGGAAACACGGTGGGACCACTCCCGTGACCGGAGTGCTGCACTGGATGGCTACAAGCTCTTCCGAAGGGATAGGCGAGGTAGAAGAGGTGGTGGGGTGGCTCTCTACGTTAGGGAATGTTTGGACTGTTCAGAGCTACACGATTCTGATGACAAGGTGGAGTGCTCATGGGTGAGGATGAGAGGGAAAGCCGATAAGGCAGATATCGTGCTGGGAGTCTGTTATAGACCGCCCGACCAGGTTGAAGAGACGGATGAATCGTCCTACAAGCGGCTGGCAGTAGTCTCAGAATCGTGTGCCCTTGTCCTCGTGGGGGACTTTAACTTTCCAGACGTCTGCTGGAAATACAACACAGCAGAGAGTAAACAGTCTAGGAGGTTCTTGGAGTGTGTGGAAGATAACTTCTTGACACAGCTGGTGGGTGAGCCAACCAGGGGAGGAGCCTTGCTAGACCTGTTGTTTACGAACAGGGAAGGACTGGTGGGAGGTGTGATGGTCGGAGGCCGTCTTGGGCTTAGCGACCGTGAAATGATAGAATTCTCAATTCTTGGTGAGGCAAAGAAGGTGGTCAGCAAAACCACCGCTATGGACTTCCGGAGGGCAAACGTTGGGCTCTTCAAGGCACTGGTTGAGAGAGTCCCTTGGGAGACGGTCCTGAAGGGCAAAGGGGTCCAGGAGGGATGGACGTTCTTTAAAAAGGAAATCTTAATGGCTCAGGACCAGGCTATTCCCCCGTGCCGCAGGTCGAACCGCCGAGGAAAACGACCGGCCTGGCTGAACAGGGAGCTTTTGCTAGGAGTCAAGAAAAAAAGGAGAGTTTATCATCTCTGGAGGAAAGGGCGGGCAACTCGGGAGGAGTACGGGGATCTCGTTAGGTCATGCAGAGAGGAAATTAGAAAGGCAAAAGCTCAGCTAGAACTCAATCTGGCCACTGTCGTAAGGGACAACAAAAAATGTTTTTACAAATATGCTAACAGTAAAAAGAATCCCAAGGAGAATATTTGTCCTTTAATGGATACAGAAGGGAACGTAGCCACCAGAGATGAGGAAGAGGCCGAGGTGCTTAATGCCGCCTTTGCCTCAGTCTTTAATAGTGAGTCCAGTCATCCTCAGGGTACTCCACCCCCTGAGCTGGAAGGTGAGGATGAAGAGCAGAACATACCCCCCTTAATCCAGGAGGAATTCGTTAGGGACCTGCTACGCCGTCTGGACACTCACAAATCCATGGGACCCGATGGGATCCATCCGAGAGTACTGGGGGAACTGGCAGAGGTCCTTGCCAAGCCGCTCTCCGTCATCTATCGGCGATCCTGGTCACCAGGGGAGGTCCCAGAGGACTGGAGGTTTGCCGATGTGACGCCCATTTACAAGAAGGGTCGGAGGGAGGATCCGGGGAACTACAGGCCTGTCAGCCTGACCTCGGTACCGGGGAACGTTATGGAACAGTTTGTCTTGAGAGCGCTCACATGGCAAGCCCGGGATAAGAGGGGGATCAGGCCCAGCCAGCGTGGGTTTACAAAAGGCAGGTCCTGCTTGACCAACCCGATCTCCTTCCATGACCAGGTGACCCGCCTAGTGGATGAGGGAAAGGCTGTGGATGTTGTCTACCTGGACTTCAGCAAGGCCTTGGACACTGTCTCTCATGGCATACTCCTTGAGAAACCGGCGTCTCGTGCCTTGGACAAGTGTCCTCTTCGCTGGGTGAAAAACGGGCTGGATGGCCGAGCCCAGAGGGTCGTGGTGAAGAGAGTTAAATCTGGTTGGCGAACGGTCACAAGCGGCGTTCCCCAGGGCTCGGTGTTGGGGCCGGTTCTGTTTAATATCTTTATCGATGATTTGGACGAGGGGATCGAGCGCTCCCTCAGCAAGTTTGGCGACGACACCAAGTTGGGAGGGAAGGTCGATCTGCTGGAGGGTAGGAAGGCTCTACAGAGGGATCTGGACAGGCTGGATCCATGGACCGAGGTCGTTTGTACGAGGTTCAACAAGGCCAAGTGCCGGGTCCTGCACTTCGGTCACGGCAACTCCATGGAATGCTACAGCTTTGGGGAAGAGTGGCCGGAAAGCTGCCCGGCAGAAGAAGACCTGGGGGTGCTGGTCGACAGCCGGCTGAATATGAGCCAGCAGTGTGCCCAGGTGGCCACGAAGGCCAACGGCATCCTGGCCGGCATCAGAAATAGTGTGGCCAGCAGGAGCGGGGAGGTGGTTGTCCCCTGTACTGGGCACTGGTGAGGTGACACCTCGAGTCCTGGGTTCAGTTTTGGGCCCCTCGCTACGGGAAAGACGTTGAGGTGCTGGAGCGTGTCTGGAGAAGGGCAACCGAGGTGGTGAGGGGTCTGGAGAACAAGGAGAAGGGTCTAGAGAACTTCGAGGAGCGGCTGAGGGAACCGGGGTGGTTTAGTCTGGAGAAGAGGGGGCTGAGGGGAGACCTCATCGCTCTCTACAACGACCTGAAAGGAGGGTGTAGCGAGGTGGGTGCTGGTCTCTACTCTCAAGTAACTAGGGACAGGAGGAGAGGAAACGGCCTCGAGTTGCGGCAGGGAGATTTGGGTGAGATATTAGGAAAAAATTCTGTCCCGAGAGGGTTGTCAGACGTTGGAATGGGCTGCCCAGGGAAGTGGTGGAGTCACCATCCCTGGAGATATTCAAAAAGCGCGTGGACAGGGTACGCCAGGGCATGGTTTAGGGGGCATGGTTGATGGTTGGACTCGATGATCTTGAACGTCTTTTCCAACCGAAATGATTCTATGATTCTATGAACTGGTGGGGTCCGGAGGGGGCCTCCAGACACCCGGGGGGTCCCTGCGCCTCCTCTGCAAGGGCTCCGGCTTCACCTTCAGCAGCAACAGCATGAACTGGGTGCGACAGGCGCCCGGGAAGGGGCTCGAGTACGTCGCGAGTATTAACAGCGGTGGTAGTTACACAAACTACGCGCCGTCGGTCAAAGGACGCTTCACCGTCTCGAAGGACGACTCCCAGAGCACGCTCACGCTGCAGATGAACAGCCTCAGGGCCGACGACACGGCCACCTACTACTGCGCGAAAGAAGCTGATGGTAGTGCCAGTGATGCTCACACCGAGTCCCAGCATCCCTGCACCGTGTCCCTAAATCCCGGCATCTGTCTCAAACGCCTGCCTCATTCCTGGACCCCTGCACCCAACCCGGACCCTTGTCCTGAGCCTCGACCCTTTTCCCAGCCCAGACGTCTCTCTCCCAACCCGCGTCTTTAGAGGCGAGCCCGACCCCGGCACGGTGCCCAAATCCTCGGCTCTGGAACCGGCCGGGTGCTGCCAAGGCAGCCCCGTCGTCTGTACCAGCACCGTCACCCCCGGTGATTTCTGCCACCCGCTCCAGACCCTTCCCGGGCGCCCGTCGCGTGTCGGAGCTGCGGGAGGCGAAGCCGGAGCCCTTGCAGAGGAGGCGCAGGGCCCCGATTTGGGTCCAGAGCCGGGGATTTGGGCACCGTGAAGGATTTGGGCTCGCTGCAAGGCTGCAGGCGGGATGTAAGGGTCTGGGTTTGGTGCAAGGGTCCGGGCTGGGAGCAAAAGGTCCGGGCTCAGGGAAAGGATTTGGTTTTGGTGCAAGGGTCCGGGCTGAGTGGATGGTATTTGGAAAGTTGGCGGGATTTGGGAACACAGAGCAGGGATGCTGGGACTCGGTGTGAGCATCAGTGTCACTGCCAGCTTCTTTCGCGCAGTAGTAGGTGGCCGTGTCGTCGGCCCTGAGGCTGTTCATCTGCAGCGTGACCGTGCTCTGGGAGTTGTCCCTCGAGATGGTGAAGCGTCCTTCGACCGATGGCGCGTAAAGTGTGCTACTACCATCGCTGCTAATAGTTGCGACCCACTCGAGCCCCTTCCCGGGCGCCTGTCGCGCCCAGACCATCTCGTTGCTGCTGAAGGTGAAGCCGGAGCCCTTGCAGAGGAGGCGCAGGGACCCCCCGGGTGTCTGGAGGCCCCCTCCGGACTCGACCAGTTGCACGGCCGCCCGCAGCCCTGCGGAGACAGAAAGGACGGGATTGAGTCGCCCGGGTCCCAGAGTCGCCCACCCACCCCAAAATCCGTATGCCCGGGGTTATGGGGATCCTATTTGAGAGGGCTGTGAAGAAGATGAGGAGGAGGACGGTGGAGTGGGCGCTGCTCTGGAGTTTTTCCTGCTGGGGGGGTCCTCTCTGCCCAGGGGGACTCGAGTTGCTCGGGGGGGTGGTTACACCAAAGGAGGGTTCCATGGGCTCTGACCATCCCTGCCCGGCCCCCAGCCCTCTGACCCAATCCTGCACCCCCTGAACTGAGCCCAGACCCTTTGCAACCAGGCCAGAACCCCTTTTGGGGTGGGTTCCAGGGGTCCAGGATTGGGTCAGGGGTCTGGAATCAGGTCGGGTGGATGGTCAGGGCCCGTGGAACCCTCCTTTGGTGTAACCATCACCCTGGCCAGCTCGAGTCCCCCTGGGCAGAGGGGACCCCCCCAGCAGGACCCACACAGAGCAGCCCCCCCTCCACCTTCCTCCTCCTCGTCTTCTTCGCAGCCCTCCCAGGTAGGACCCCATAACCCCGGGCATGCGGATTTGGGGTGGGGTGGGCGACTCTGGGACCCGGGCGACTCAATCCCGTCCTTTCTGTCTCCGCAGGGCTGCGGGCGGCCGTGCAACTGGTCGAGTCCGGAGGGGGCCTCCAGACACCCGGGGGGTCCCTGCGCCTCCTCTGCAAGGGCTCCGGCTTCACCTTCAGCAGCAACGGCATGAACTGGGTGCGACAGGCGCCCGGGAAGGGGCTCGAGTGGGTCGCGGCTATTAACAGCAGCGATAGTAGGACCTGGCACGCGCCGGCGGTGAAAGGACGTTTCACCATTTCGAGGGACAACTCCCAGAACACGCTCGCGTTGCAGATGAACAGCCTCAGGGCCGACGACACGGCCACCTACTACTGCGCGAAATGTGCTGATGGTGATAGATATGCTGGCACCGTGTCCCAGCATCCCTGCTCTGCATCCCAGCATCTCAGCATCTTCCCAAATCCCTTGCCCTGAGCCAGGACCCAGCTCCAAGATTGGACCCTCGCAGCCATTCCGGAGCCTTGAACCCAACCCAGACCCTCACCCTGAGCCCGGACCCCTGCCCCGAGCCGGGATCCTTTGCCCCGTGCTTGGACCCTCCCACCCTGCCCCAACGTCCCTGCAGCGTTCCCAGCATCTTCCCAAAGCCCGGACCCTCGCCCTGAGCCTGGACTCTCTGCACGAGTCTGGATCCTTTGCAAGGATCCTGGACCCCTGCACGGTGCCCAAATCCCCGGGTCTTGCCCCAAACCCAGGCTCAGTGCGTCCTCTGCAAGGGCTGTACGTTGGGTGAGAGACGTCTGGGCTGGGTGGGAAGGGTCAAAACTCAGGACAAGGGTCTGGGTTGGGTGACGGGGACCAGGATCAAGGCGGAAGATTGAGGAAGACACCAGGATCTGGGCACAGAGCACTGGGATGTTGGGGCTGGGTGCCACCATCACCGTCACAAGCACATTTCCCGCAGTAGTAGGTGGCCGTGTCGTCGGCCCTGAGGCTGTTCATCTGCAGCGTGAGCGTGCTCTGGGAGTTGTCCCTCGAGACGGTGAAGCGTCCTTTGACCGACGGCGTGTAGTGGGTGCTACTACCATCGTAGCTAATCCCCGCAACGAACTCGAGCCCCTTCCCGGGCGCCTGTCGCACCCACTCCATGCCGAAGCCGCTGACGGTGACGCCGGAGCCCTTGCAGAGGAGGCGCAGGGACCCCCCCGGTGTCTGGACTCGGTGGACCGTGCAACTGGTGGGGTCCGGAGGGGTCTGCAGACACCCGGGGGGTCCCTGGGCCTCCTCTGCAAGGGCTCCGGCATCACCGTCAGCGGCTACAGCATGGTCTGGGTGCGACAGGCGCCCGGGAAGGGGCTCGAGTTCGTCGCGGGTGTTGACGGCGGCGGCGGTAACAGAGGTTACGCCTCGGCGGTCGAAGGACGTTTCACCATCTCGAGGGACGACTCCCAGAGCACGGTCACGCTGCAGATGAACAGCCTCAGGGCCGACGACACGGCCACCTACTACTGCGGGAAACATGCTCGTGGTGGTGGCCCCGAGCCCCAACTTCCCTGCACTGTGTCCCCAAATCCTCCCAAAACCATCACCCCCACCCCAAGACCCCTGCAGCCAGTCCAGATCCTTGCCCCGAGCCTCGGCCGGTTGTCCCACACCTCAACCGTTTGCCGCAAACCTCAACTCTTTCACCCAAACTGCAAGCTTTTTTGCCCCAAATCTCAACCATGTTTGCCTCAAACCTCTACCATTTGCCCCAAAGCTTGACCATTTTTGCCCCAAACCTCGACCATTCACCCCAAACCTCAACCACTTTGGCCCCAAACCTCAATTGTTTGCCCCAAACCTCAATTGTTTTGGCCCCAAACCTCAATTGTTTGCCCCAAACCTCAACTCTTTGCACCAAAGCTCAACCATTTTGGCCCCAAACCTCAACCGTTTTTGCCCCAAAGCTCAATTGTTTGCCCCAAACTTTGACTGTTTGCCACGAACCTCAACCTTGTTTGCCCCAAATCTCAACCGTGTTTGCCTCAAACCTCTACCATTTGCCCCAAAGCTCAACCGTTTGCCCCAAAGCTCAACCGTTTTTGCCCCAAACCTTGACCGTTTTGGCCTCAAACCTCGACCGTTTCACCCAAATCTCAACCCTTTGCCCCATACTGCAATCTTTTTTGCCCCAAATCTCAACCATGTTTGCCCCAAACCTCTACCATTTGCCCCAAAACTCAACCCTTTGCCCCAAACCTCAAGCATTTTTGCCCCAAAGCTCAATTATTTGCACCAAACTTTGACTGTTTGCCACAAACCTCAACCGTTGGCCCCAAACCTCAACCATTTCCATCAAACCTCAACTGTGTTTGCCCCAAACCTCGACTGTTTTTGCCCCAAACCTCGACCGTTTTTGCCCCAAACCTCGACCGCTTTGGCCCCAAACCTCGACCGTTTGCCCCATACTGCAATCTTATTTGCCCCAAAACTCAACCCTTTGCCCCAAAGCTCAACCATTTTTGCCCCAAACTTTGACTGTTTGCCACGAACCTCAACCGTTGGCCCCAAACCTCAACCATTTCCATCAAACCTCAACCATTTTGGCCCCAAACCTCAACTGTTTGCCCCAAACTGCAGTCTTGTTTGCCCCAAAGCTCTACCATGTTTGCCCCAAAGCTCAACCGTTTTTGCCCCAAACCTCAATTGTTTGCACCAAACTTTGACTGTTTGCCATGAACCTCAACCGTTTGCCCCAAACCTCAACCGTTTGCCCCAAACCTCAACCGTTTTGCCCCAAACCTCAACCGTTTTTGCCCTAAATCTCAACCGTGTTTGCCCCGAACCTCAGCCGTTGGCCCCAAACCTCAATTGTTTGCACCAAACTTTGACCGTTTGCATCAAACCTCAACCATTTTGGCTCCAAATCTCAACTGGTTTTGCTTCAAACCTCAACCGTTTTCGCCCCAAACTTCAACCGTTTCACCCAAATCTCAACCGTTTGCCCCAAACTGCAATTTTTTTTTGCCCCAAACCTCCACCATTTGCCCCAAACCTCAACTGTTTGCCCCAAAGCTCAACCCTTTGCCCAAACCTCGACCGTTTTTGCCCCAAACTTTGACTGTTTGCCCCAAACCTCGACCGTTTTGGCCCCAAACCTCGACCATTTGCCCCAAACCTCAATTGTTTTTGCCCTAAATCTCAACCATGTTTGTCCCAAACCTCAACCGTTTCACCCAAATCTCAACGGTTTGCCCCAAACTGCAATCTTTTTGCCCCAAACCTCCACCATTTGCCCCAAACCTCAACTCTTTTGCCCCAAACCTCGACCGTTTTTGTGCCAAACTTTGACTGTTTGCCACGAACCTCAACTGTTTTGGCCCCCAAACCTCGACCATTTGCCCCAAACCTCGACTCTTTTGCCCCAAATCTCAACCGTTTTGGCCCCAAACCTTGACCATTTTGCCCCAAACCTCAACCGTTTTGCCCCAAACCTCGACTCTTTTGCCCCAAATCTCAACCATTTTGGCCCCAAACCTTGACCGTTTTGCCCCAAACCTCCACTCTTTTGCCCCAAACCTCGACCGTGTTTTCCCCAAACCTCGACTCTTTTGCCCCAAACCTCCACTCTTTTGCCCCAAACCTTGACCGTTTTGCCCCAAACCTCGACCATTTTGCCCCAAACCTCGACCGTTTTGCCCCAAACCTCGACTGTTTTGCCCCAAACCTCGACCGTTTTGCCCCAAACCTCCACTCTTTTGCCCCAAACCTCGACCGTTTTGCCCCAAACCTCGACTCTTTTGCCCCAAACCTCCACTCTTTTGCCCCAAACCTTGACCGTTTTGCCCCAAACCTCGACCGTTTTGCCCCAAACCTCGACCGTTTTGCCCCAAACCTCGACTGTTTTGCCCCAAACCTCGACCGTTTTGCCCCAAACCTCGACCGTTTTGCCCCAAACCTCCACTCTTTTGCCCCAAACCTCGACCGTTTTGCCCCAAACCTCCACTCTTTTGCCCCAAACCTCGACCGTGTTTTCCCCAAACCTCGACTCTTTTGCCCCAAACCTCCACTCTTTTGCCCCAAACCTTGACCGTTTTGCCCCAAACCTCGACCGTTTTGCCCCAAACCTCGACTGTTTTGCCCCAAACCTCGACCGTTTTGCCCCAAACCTCGACTGTTTTGCCCCAAACCTCCACTCTTTTGCCCCAAACCTTGACCGTTTTGCCCCAAACCTCGACCGTTTTGCCCCAAACCTCGACTGTTTTGCCCCAAACCTCGACCGTTTTGCCCCAAACCTCCACTCTTTTGCCCCAAACCTCCACTCTTTTGCCCCAAACCTCGACCGTTTTGCCCCAAACCTCCACTCTTTTGCCCCAAACCTCGACCGTGTTTTTCCCCAAACCTCGACTCTTTTGCCCCAAACCTCCACTCTTTTGCCCCAAACCTTGACCGTTTTGCCCCAAACCTCGACCGTTTTGCCCCAAACCTCGACTGTTTTGCCCCAAACCTCGACCGTTTTGCCCCAAACCTCGACTGTTTTGCCCCAAACCTCGACCGTTTTGCCCCAAACCTCGACCGTTTTGCCCCAAACCTCCACTCTTTTGCCCCAAACCTCGACCGTTTTGCCCCAAACCTCCACTCTTTTGCCCCAAACCTCGACCGTGTTTTCCCCAAACCTCGACTCTTTTGCCCCAAACCTCCACTCTTTTGCCCCAAACCTTGACCGTTTTGCCCCAAACCTCGACCGTTTTGCCCCAAACCTCGACTGTTTTGCCCCAAACCTCGACCGTTTTGCCCCAAACCTCGACTCTTTTGCCCCAAACCTCCACTCTTTTGCCCCAAACCTTGACCGTTTTGCCCCAAACCTCGACCGTTTTGCCCCAAACCTCGACCGTTTTGCCCCAAACCTCGACCGTTTTGCCCCAAACCTCGACTGTTTTGCCCCAAACCTCGACCGTTTTGCCCCAAACCTCGACCGTTTTGCCCCAAACCTCCACTCTTTTGCCCCAAACCTCGACCGTTTTGCCCCAAACCTCCACTCTTTTGCCCCAAACCTCGACCGTGTTTTCCCCAAACCTCGACTCTTTTGCCCCAAACCTCCACTCTTTTGCCCCAAACCTTGACCGTTTTGCCCCAAACCTCGACCGTTTTGCCCCAAACCTCGACTGTTTTGCCCCAAACCTCGACCGTTTTGCCCCAAACCTCGACTCTTTTGCCCCAAACCTCCACTCTTTTGCCCCAAACCTTGACCGTTTTGCCCCAAACCTCGACCGTTTTGCCCCAAACCTCGACCGTTTTGCCCCAAACCTCGACTCTTTTGCCCCAAACCTCCACTCTTTTGCCCCAAACCTCGACCGTTTTGCCCCAAACCTCCACTCTTTTGCCCCAAACCTCGACCGTGTTTTCCCCAAACCTCGACTCTTTTGCCCCAAACCTCCACTCTTTTGCCCCAAACCTTGACCGTTTTGCCCCAAACCTCGACCGTTTTGCCCCAAACCTCCACTCTTTTGCCCCAAACCTCCACCGTGTTTTCCCCAAACCTCGACTGTTTTGCCCCAAATCTTGGCCAAGCCCAACGTCTTCCTGATGCCCCGAGCCTGGATCCCTGCGGGGTACCCAGACCTTGGCCCCAATACACTTATTTATTAGCCTTAATTAAGAAGGGCTGGGGGATAAATTTAATTATTAGTCCTAATACACTTAATTATTAGCCCTAATGAACTAATTATTAGCCATACTTTAGGAGGCATGGGGGAGAAATTTAATTAGAAGCCCTAATTGACTTAATTATTAGCCCTCATATAGGTGGGCTGGGGAATAAATGTGATTATAAGGCCTAATAGACTTAATTATTAGCCATACTTTAGGAGGCATGGGGGAGAAATTTAATTATAAGCCCTAATGGACTTAATTATAAGCCCTCATATAGGTGGGCTGGGGAATAAATGTAACTATAAGGCCTAATAGACTTAATTATTAGCCCTAATTTAGGGAGGCTGGGGAACAAATTTCATTATAAGCCCTAATAGACTTAATTATTAGCCCTAATAGACTCAATTATTAGCCCTAATTTAGGGAGGCTGCGGAATAAATTTCATTATAAGGCCTAATAGACTCAAATATTAGCCCTAACAGACTTAATTATTAGCTCTAATTTAGGGGGCTGGGTCTTAAATTTAATTTTAAGCCTTAATACACTTAATTATTAGCCCTAATAGCCTTAAATTTTAGTCCTACTAGACTTAAATTTCAGCCCGAATTGAGGCGCCCTGAGGGATAAATATAATTACACCCCGAAATTCAGGTGCCGAGAGCAACAGCTGTAATTAAAAGCCCGAAAATGAGAACAGCGACTAAATCTGGGGCGGAAAAAGGCCCTTTTGGAGGTTTCGGGTCCATTAATGGGTATTTTTGGCGGCGGCAGCTGCGCGGGAAAGCCCCAAACCGGGCGGGTTTAGCAGAGAAAAAGGGGCCGCCCCCGGCAGCTGCGCACCCCAAAATACAGCGAGAGCCAGCGGTAACATCGGGTCGTACTTGGGGGATTTTTTAATTAATTTGGTTAATTTAAAAATTGGATTATTTTCTATGATTGTCGGGTTTATTTGATTTGCTATGTAATCTTTATTATTATTTTCTTGGGAAATGCGTGCTATTTTATTGTTATTATTACTAGCTTTGCAGAAATACGGTGATATTATTTCTTATTATTATTATATTTTAATTATTATTATTTATTACTTGCCACTTTATATTCGTTTATTATTATCGATAATACATCCTACTTCATTTTCTTTTATTACTATCATTAGCACTAAAAACTTCTACTTGATTTCTTCTTATTATTTTTATTAGCAGAAATGCGCCCCGCTTTTTCTTTTATTAGTAGTATTAGCACAAATACTTCTGTTTATTATTGTTATTACCGTTGTTATTAACAGAAATACTTCTACTTTATTTTTAAATTATTACTATCAATAATACTTGCCGATTTATTGTTATTATTACTGTTCTTGCAGAAATATGTTACTTTCTTGATTATTATTACTATTAGTCGAAAAGTGTCTGCTTTATTTTTTTATTATTATTATTATTATCATCAATAATACTTGCTATTTTATTCTTATTACTACCTTTGGAGAAATATGTGCTACTTTTTTATTAGTAGTAGAAATAATTCTACTTTATTATTATTATATTTATTAGTATTATTTTATCATTCATTATTGTATTATCATTATTACATGCTACTTTATTTTAATTATTATTAACAGAAATGTATTCTACCTTATTTTCTATTACCATTATTATTAGCAGGAATTCTTCTACTTTATTTTTATTATTATCACCAGAAATACTTTTACTGTAGTACTCTCATAAAAAGAAATTATTATTCTTAATACTACTTTATTTTCTTCTTATTATTAGCAGAAATACTATTTTAGTTTTTATAATTTTCCCTGCTATTTTATTGTTGTTATTATTTTAGCAGAACTACGTGCTTTATTATTATTATTTTTATTATAATTACTATTATTATTAGCAGAAATAATTGTTCCATTATTTTTATTACCACTAGCAGAAATCCTTGCTGCCTTTTTATTCCTATTCCCCGCAGAAACACGTCCTATTTTATGAACATTATTTTATTAGAAATACTTATTATTTATTCAGTGTTATTATTTTTAGCAAGAAAAAGCGCTATTTGGGGGTTTTATTATTATTTTTAGTAGAAATACATGCGATTTGATATTTATTATCGTCACCAGTATTAGTATTGATTAATTATATTTTAAATTATTTTTCTTATGTTTATATAAATTATTATATTACTAAATTATAAGTGTTATGTTTATTTCTTATTATCCATATTTATTACTCAAAATATGTGATAGTTTATTTTATTATTATTATTATTAGTGGAAATACAGGCTATTTTATTTTTACTATTATTCTTATATTTGGCCAAAAGATGCACAGCTCGCTTTAATTTTTTTAATTTTCTTTATTATTATTCTTTCTTTTCTCGGTGTTGCCTGAAAAACCATTAAAAAAGAACTTCAATATAAACCAAATAAAATAATAAATAAACAAAAAAAAACTTTAAATCCCCCTTTTTTTTGGAGGGGGGGGGACAGGGACATGACAACACCACCAAAGGGTCCACAGAGCGGCGGAATAAAGAAAAGCAATGAAAATAAAATAAAATGAAATTAAATTAAATAAAATAAATTAACTATCAGAAAATAACGGAATAAAAAGAAAAGAAAGGGGGAAAGAGAAGAAAGGGAATAAATAAAGGGAATAAAAAAGAAAATAAAGGGAATAAAAAAGAAAATAAAGGGAATAAAAAAGAAAATAAAGGGAATAAATAAATGGAATAAAAAAGAAAATAAAGGGAATAAATAAATGGAATAAAAAAGAAAATAAAGGCAATAAATAAATGGAATAAAAGAAAATAAATGGAATAAGTGGAATAAAAAAAGTAATGGAATAAAAAGAAAGTAAATGAAATAGAAAGTAAAAGAAATAAAAGAAAAATGGAATAAAAAGAAAATAAATGGGATTAATAGAAGGAGTGAAAGAAAATAAGTGGAATAAAATAAAAGCGAATAAAAGAAAATAAATGTAATAAAAAGAAATAAATGGAATAAAATAAATCTAATAAGTAAATGGAATAATTAATAAAAGGAATAAAAGAAAGGGAATAAAGAAATGGAATAAAAGAAAATGAAGAAATGAAATAAAACATGGAATAAAAAGAAATTAAATGGAATAAAAGGAGTAAAAAGAAAATGAATTTAATAAAAGGAATAAAAGAAAATAAAGGGAATTAAAGAAATAAATTGAGTAACGGGCGTAAAGAAATTAAAGGCAGAAAAGAAATAAAAGAAAATAAAGAGAAGAAAGAAATGGAAATAAAAATACGTAAAAATACATTAATTAACTAGAACTAAAGTAATAATAAGAATAGATTAAAATATCTGAAATTAGTGACATAAAAATAAATGGAAGAGCTGAACTAGATGAAGCAAAAGAAATAAAAATAAATGCCATAAAAGAAAGCAAAATAAATAAATGAAAGAACAATAAAAGCAAAATAAATAAACAAGAAAGAAAAATTAAAGGAAAATAAATACAAAAGAAAAAATAAAAGAAATACAGAAAAATACACATAAGAGATGAAATAAAAATAAATGGATGATTATATGGCTGAAATAAAAGAAATAAACTTAAATGCACAAAAATAAATGAAATTAAATGTAGAAAAATAAATTAAATGCAGAAAAATAAATGGAATTAAATGTAGAAAAGGGCAATTAAATGCAGAAAAATAAATGAAACGCAGAAAAATAAATTAAATTAAATGTAGAAAAACAAATGAAATAAATGTACAAATATAAATGAACTGAAGGAAATGTCAATGAGCCAAAGAAATAAAATGAAATTAAAGAAAAGAAATAAAAATCAATCAAATAAACGGAATCAAATCCACCAAACCCAACTGGCACAGCGGCGCCTCAAAATGGCGTTCTAATCTGCCTAGCAACGCGCGCTCATTGGCCCCGCCGCGGCCGGAGGGGCGTGGCTTCGGTGGGGTGACGCCGCGCCGGCGCAGACCGGATGGAGCGGGGCGGGGGGGAAACCCGGAAGCGCGTCCCTCCCCCTAGCAACCGCGGGGTTTCCTTAGCAACCGCGGGGTTTTCCTTAGCAACCGGGGGTTTTTCCTTAGCAACCGGGGGTTTTTCCGTAGCAACCGCCTCGGGGTGGGTTCAAAGGGGGGGGGGGAAGGGGCTGGGGGGGGGTCGGAGGCCTGAGGAGGCCTCTGGGGGGGGGGGGAACAGGGTTTGGGGGGGTCTAGGCCTCAGTGGGGGGGACTAGGCCTCGGACGACGACACCAGGCCGAGGTAGGCCCCGGGGGGGGATAAGGGGGGGGGGGGCAGGGTCTGGGGGGCAAAAACGAGGGGGGGTCACCCCATTCACCCCATTTTTTCCTCCTCCTCCCCCCCCCAGGACATCTACAGGGGACGCACCCCCAGTTTCTGCGCCCCCCCCCCCCATCAGGTAAGAATAAACCCCCCCGAAATGAGAGGGGGACCCCCCCTTTTACACCTCCCCCCCCCAAAAAATAAGTATAGAACCCCCCAAAATGAGTAGGCGGCCCCCAAAAATAAGCCCACCCCCCCAAATCACTAGACACCCCCCCAAAATAAATATATAACCCCCCCAAAATAAGTGTTTAACCCCCCAAAATAAGTGTTTAAACCCCCCAATAAGTATTTAGCCCCCCAAAATAAGTATTTAACCCCCCAAAATAAGCAAACAGCCCACCCAAATAAATATACACCCCCCAAAAATGAATTTACACCCCTAAAAATAAGCTTACTCCCCCCAAAAATGTATATAACCCCCCCCAAAATGAGTATATAACCCCCCATAACAGGTATTTAACCCCCAAATTAAGTATACGCTCCCCCAAAATAAGTATTTAAGCCCCCAAAATAAGTACGCACCCCCCAAAATTAGCGTACACTCCCAAAATAAATGTACTCCCCCCAAAAATAACCAAACAACCCCCCCAAATAAGTATAAATGTCCCAAAATAAGTATATAGCCCCCCAAAATTAGTATGTAACCCTCCAAAAGGTATTTAACCCCCAAAATAAGTAAAGTCCCCTCAAATAAATATATGCCCCCTAAATAAATATACAACCCCAAAATAAATATACGCCCCCCAAAATAAGTAGATAATGCCCCAAATAAGTATTTAATCCCCCAAAATAAGTATTTAACCCCCCCAAAACCAAGTATTTAACCCCCAAAATAAGTGTACACCCCCCAAAAATATATACATCCCCCCAAATAAGTAGACACCCCCCAAAAATGATCCCACCTCCCACGAAATAAGTAGAACCACTCAAAATAAGTATTTAACCCTAAAAATAAGTATATAACCCCCGAAATAAGTATTTAACCCCCAAATAAGTATATAAACCCCAAAATAAGTATTTAGCCCCCAAAATAAGTATTTAACCTGAAAAATTAGTATATAACCCCCCAAGATAAGTATTTATCCCCTCAAAATAAGTATTTAACCCCAAAAATAAGTACATAACCCCCCAAAATAAGTATATAACCCTAAAAATAAGTATGTAACCCCCAAAATAAATATTTAACCTCGAAAATAAGTTTATAACCCCCCAAAATAAGTTTATAACCCCCAAATAAGTTTATAACCCCCAAAATAAGTATTTAACCCCCCAA